>NC_048218.1:187570436-187587493 GCF_002007445.2 Ailuropoda melanoleuca | reverse complement strand
ATATAAATTTGTTATATGCATTTATGTATATAATGTGTAAATAATGTATTTGTGATATACATTTTAGTGTATATAGTTAGTGTCTATATGGTACATAATTCACATATTAGTACATGCAAACTTTTAGAGTGTGTATGTGCTAGTTAGATTAATACAATAAAAACATGAAAAGGTAGAATGGAATACATTCTTGATTTTAGCTATGTATTTCCTCCCTCTATAAATACTGGAGGGATTGGCACAATGTGAAGGCTCAAAAACGTTATGATGATTGAAAGGGGTTCCAACAGTAAAGGTGAGTGATACTTTAGGAAGCACAAGATTAAGCCTTTCTGTTTGTGTTGCCTGGCTCCTGTAGTATAATCCCATCTGCATGCTCTCTCATATGTAAATAACTAGATAAGCTCTTAAATAGATTTGAAGCAACTGTCACTCCATGAATATCTGTGATAGATGTAGAACAGGATAAAAAGGGATAAAGTGCCCAGCTTTATTAAAAAAGGAGACAGGAGAGATGAAAGAGGATGGTCTTTGCAGTCCGACCTGGCAATTAAGGACAAAAAAATTTATCTCTTTAATTTTATCGCTTCTTCATGTTATAGAATAACATTTAAAATACTTATCTCCTAAAGGTATGAACATGAAATAAGATCATAGTATTACCAAGTTTATATGTAAGAAATGATAGCTATTTTATGATTCTAAAAATAGAAAACAATGAAATATATTCAGAGAAGTTAGGGGTAACAAAAAGCAGATAACTTTGAAGAGGACAAAATGGAATTTGTATCTAAATTAGGCTATTTAGATGGAGGCCCTGCTGAAAGCTAAAACATACTGTATAAAGGATTTAAAGATTTCATTCATAGTAAGAATATCCAAGACAATTTTATTATGTAGTTATATAAACAAAAACAGTAAGCAGCCATGTTATTAGCTGGGAATTTTGCTACTTCTTGCTTTATTAACATGCCTTTTTGCAATAATTATTTTAAAAATAATGAAATATAATATGATAAATACATGTGATTAATGTTTATTAGCAAAATCCCACTGTCTGTAAGCATGAAACATGTTAAAACCATTAATTTAGAGTCTAGTCCCAACGTGTTATTCTAATGGCTCCTGCCACCAGTCTAGTATAAGCATGAGGTACAAGGGAACTCATATCAATGCAACTGTATCAGGGAGAAGGGATGATAAGAAACCAGGGTGGAAACCTGCCTCTAGAAACAGAACTGGAAAAACTCACCCAGATTCAGAAGCACAGTAAAAGAACAGAGCCAGGCAGGTTAGAACACAGGGACCTGTGATACTCAAAGTAGATAAGCAGGCTTTAGCAGACAATCTGGGCGACAGTTGAACATTTGAGAGTTTGTGACTGATAAATGTCTTAGGTGGATTTTCCCACCAGTATCTACCAATGGAGCATCAGAGGTCAGGAGTGAATAGAAAGCAAATTTAAATCACAGATGACAGATGTTAGTGACCATTCTGGATTCCATCTAAAGGCTATGGTGGATGACAAAAAGGAAAGCCATAGGTACTCGAAGAGGGTACTTTGGTATTTCTAGGAAAATTAGATGTCCTGTGAAATGTGGTTAAAGATAGACACATGATAACTAGGTGGTTGGGGCCAAAAGAAGGTTGAGTATAGGAAGTGCTAAAACTAGGAGTAGAGACACTTAATTTTCTCTAGGCCAAGGTATGGACCATTTTTATTAGGTGGATCCTCTATTCATGGTTAAGTGTGTGAACACCTGTAGTAGAAATTAACGATTTTATGTATGCATCAGGAACACTCTGTTAAAATTATACACTCCAGTCTGTAGACTAGCTACGTAATAGACACGCCACCTTTATTGCCCCAGTATGTTTTTCAAAATGACAGAAGAGTAGTGTCCTCTACCCAACAGAAATAATTTAATTCATTCTAACTTATGGATAAAGAGACAGGCAACTTAGTAGTTTTCTAGAAGTATTTGTAGAGGGAAAAACACCACATTCTCACATTGATTGACATTTATTAACAATAGAACACTGCCATAACTAATGAGGAATTTTTAGAATTGCCATATATATATATTTAAAAGCTATATGTATGTCATTTACATGCACTTCAGTTTGTTACTCTTTTTTTAAAGATTTTATTCATTTATTTATTTGAGGGAGAGCGTTCGTGAGCAAGGGGAGGGGCAGAGGGCGAGGGACAAGTAAACTCTGCAATGAGCACAGATCCTTACCGTTTGGCTCTATCTCGGGCCCCCAAGATCATGACCTGAGCTGAAATCAAGAGTCAGATGCTTAACCTGAATGAGCCGCCCAGGCGCCCCGAGTTTGTTACTCTGAAGGAACACATCAAACAGATGGATTGCAGCTGAGTAATTCAGGGCTAGGCTTCAAGGGTAGAAACTGTTTTACATTGATGAGGTGTATAGGATTTTTTTCGATTTTATAAAGAGCAGCAGATAAGCTTTCATTCATCTGATGACAAAACAAGACAAGGAGATATATTTGGGTACTCTAACTTTGCATAAAGTATGTGATCAACTCCTTTCAGTGGAACACATCATTTAAAAGTGATTACAATCACAGCTGCTACAATGATGAAGGGGGTTCCATAAGAGTTCTTTTTCAGGTATATAGCATGTTGTGACATTTTGTGGAATAGGTTTTTACTCGCTTTTTCATCTTAAAAATTTAGATTACTCATCTATATCCCATTACACCATTGAAGATGGAGATTTATGTCTTAGAGCAATGTATACATTTTGTGGCAACAGGCTGGAGAGTGACAGCAGGCTAGTACATACTTTTATGGAAATGGTAACACAGGAATGGATTGCAAAGCAATTCTCAATCATATGCAAAAAGCAATCTTAGTAAGCTTGCAAACAAGACAAAACTACAAATTCTGCCATTATGTATAAAAATAGAAGATCATGATAGAAATCATAGCTATGTTTGATGGTTGCAATTTTTTCTTAAATCTAGATAAATATGAAAAACACCTTAACCTTTATTTTATCCATTTTTTGCATAAACTCTAAGTGAAGAAAGAGAAGGTGGTCAAGAATAAAATGTCCCAGTGGAGATTAAAATAAAAATAAACAACCCTTGTCCACATACTGGCAGAAATAATAATATTCAGATAATTTCATGGAAGTGATCTATTTAAGTCCCATTCTGAACTGTTGATTTTGAAAAATCACACACAGTAAATATGTATTATGAGTTCCATTTCTATTTAGTTTAGATGGGTTTCTGTGGCCTATATATAAAAGAAATGAAATGGTTCTACAGCAAAAATTCAAGTACGGGAGAGCCAGAAGTTCCTAATGGTGGGATTAAGCCATGAGTTATGCTGTGGGTGTACTTCGTGGATAGAGTAAGCCTAGAAGCACTCTTTGGTTATAAAAGCAAATTTATATAAAATTCATCCACTGCCTCAATAGTTACCAGCCAGCCACAAAAGAGACAAAAGAGAAATGGTGGACTTAGCAGAAATTCAGCTCTAAAGTAGTAATAACAGTTCACAATTATTAAATACTTGTAATGTTTCAGGCATGGTTCTTTCACATGGCACTTTACATACATTATTTAACGTTCACATTAGCCTCATGAGCTGGATACTATTTTTGTTTTTTGAAGATTTATTTATTTCTTTTAGATAGTGACAGAGAGAGAGAGAGCACAAGCCGGAGGGGCAGGAGAGAGAATCTCAAGCAGACTCCACGCTCAGCACAGAGCCCCACAGGGGGCTCCATTCTCACCACTGTGAGATCAGGACCAGACCTCAAACCAAGAGTCTGAGGCTTAACTGACTACACCACCTACGTGCCCCTGGATACTATTTTTTAAAATTATTTTTTTCATTGTGGTACAAACCGTATAGCATAATAGTATTTACCAATTAGCCATTTAGTTGTGGTAATTATATTCATACTGTTGTGCAACCAATCTCTAAAACTTCCTCAACTTGCCAAACTGAAAGTCTATACCTGTTAAACAATAACTCTCCACTTTTTCCTTCCCTCAGGCCCTGGAAAATACCATTCTGCTTTCTGTTTCTATGAATTTGGTTTCTCTAGATACTTCATACAGGTGGAATCCATACAGTATTTGTCTTTTTGTGGCTGGCATATTTCACTTAGCATAATGTCCTCAAGATTCATCCATGTTGTAACATGTTTCTGAGTTTAAGGCTGAATAATATTCCATGGTATGTATATATATATATATATATATATATATATACACACACACCACATTTTGTTCATTTTTCAGTTGATAAACACTCTGGTTGCTTCCACCTCTTGGCTATTGTGAATAGTGCTGTAATAAATATGTGTGGGCAAATATCTCTTCAAGATTCTGCTTTTAATTCTTTTGGATATATACCCAGAAGTGATTTGCTGGATCATACGGTAACTCAATTTTTAATTTTTTTTAGGAACTGCCATAGTATTTTCCATAGTGGCTGTACCGTTTTACATTCCCACCAACAGTGCACAAGGTTTCAATTTCACCACATCCTCGTCAACACTTTTTATTTTTATTTACTTATTTTTTAATAGTAGCCATCCTAATTGGTGTGAGGTGGTATCTCACTGTGGGTTTGATTAGCACTTCTTGGTACTCTTTTTAACCTCATTTCTCAGATGTTAGAAACTCAGCTACAGAGAGGTTATGTGACTTCTAAAAACCCACACAGGTTAAAGTGGATCTTAAGGGGCGCCTGGGTGGCACAGCGGTTAAGCGTCTGCCTTCGGCTCAGGGCGTGATTCCGGCGTTATGGGATCGAGCCACATCAGTCTCCTCCGCTATGAGCCTGCTTCTTCCTCTCCCACTCCCCCTGCTTGTGTTCCCTCTCTCGCTGGCTGTCTCTCTCTCTGTCAAATAAATAAAATCTTAAAAAAAAAAAAAGTGGATCTTAAAATCCACATTCCCTACTCCTGCACTCGAGTTTTGACCTCTACTCTGCAGCCAGCAATTGTAGGAGTATTGAAGAAGGAAGACTTCCATGCAAGAACAAATGAGAACAGAGTAGTGAGTTGATGTCTACTCTGTGCTGGGATTTTGAGAGAACAATGGAGAGACGGCACCTTAACTGATACTGGAACTCTGACAGGACACCAAGGGCCATTTTGTCAGACTGCATGAGTCACACTGTGTGACTACAGAGTAATGGGTGATTCCACATATCACAGTCCCAATTTCATATTAGAAACTGGAGAAAACCTACCCAAGTATGAGTAAGGAACATATTTCTCTTCTGATCTAGTTTTTATCTGTTTAAGATCCTCACTGCAAAATACTGTCTTCACAGAGAACCATAAACCTAGAGGACAATACTCTGCAATGGTGATCTTTACAAAATAAAAATTTGATCATGCCACTGCTGTGTTTTAAGGCCTTCAATGTTCTCTTTCTAGTTGACATGATAAAATTCAAGCTCTTTCATAAGATACACAAATTTCTTATAACTGGGGTCAGCCTTAAAAAATAAATAGATAAATAAATATTAAAACAAAAATAGATATTTATATAACATATTCTACATTTGCATTATATATTAAATAAACAACAAATGCATATTTAATAAATTATATTTGTATGTAGACACATGTATACATATATTCCTATATCCTATTTTGTATCTATAGTTTTTCACTTTGGCATTCTTTCCTGATCAAGACATGTTTGTGAAGTGCCTGGTTTGGGGATAGGCTAAAATATGCAAGGAATCACGAATGAAGACCAGAGGTAACCCCTGCTGGTAATACCACCTAAAAATTGTACAGACTACATAAAGACCATTTATACGCTCCTAAGTAGGACTTACTACTTCTGACTTCGTATATCATGCTTCAGATTATCATCAGAATCAGGCAATCTATCCTAACATAGTTCCCAGGACAGCCAGGATATTTCATTAGTCCCAGTTCACTGGCATCCTTTTTATTCCAGAAACCTAAATCTCTGTTTATACAGCTCTGTCCAAGAGAAATTGAATGCAAGCCACAACTGTGAACGATGTAACTTTAAATATTCCATTAGCTGCATTAAAAAGTAAACAGGAATAGATGAGATGAATTTTAATATATTTTATTTAACCTTGTATATCCAAAATATTATCATTCAATACATAATCAATATAAAATTATTAATCAGATATTTTACTTTATTTTTGTAATACATTTTCAAAATCTGGTGTGCATTGTACACTTGGTGGGCATCTCAATTTAGGCTGGCCACATTTCAATCGCTCAGTAGTCAGGTGAACATACTACATCAAGGGAACATACTACATTTCTAGTCATACAGGTTCTGCCTATAGAATCGGGATAGTTTTTGTTTTCCCTATTCCTTGTGTAAAAGATGTATTTTAAACCTGAAAATATAAACAATGTTTTCAAGCTAAAGCAATGGAAGTCATCAACATATACTAGGCATCCTGGTCTTGGGAATATTACCTAACTATATAAAAACTCTAAATATAAATCTCCATGGCCATGCCTTGTTTGGCTCACTTGAAATATATTGAACTGCCAGCATTTAATCAGATTTTACCTGGTTGTGAGACTCAGGATGTCCATCTATCATTTTAAGTCAGTCCATAATTTTGTCTTTGTAAGAGCCATATTGTCCCAATTACCAGTAGCATTATCTTTGGAGGAAATGAAGGAAAAGAATTTTGAAGATGATGGTATTGGCATAATGTTGTGAAGATGAACTGAAACAATATATTATAGCTCTTTAGTATTGTGCTAGCTCATTTTAAAATTAATAAATTGTAGCTATTACGAGGAGGAGGAGGAGGAAGAAGAAGACAGCGATGATGATGATGATGATCTCTACTGCATAGCACATATTTCTGTATCTGGAAACAGGTACAGCTCTGATTATGAGTTCATTTGCAGGACCATTTTGACAGATGAACTGAGACCAGTGAATAATTCTCTCCTTCTATGACAGAATGCTATCTCCACTCAGTGCTCAGTTTCTTTTAGATATATTTTATCCCTACCCCCCAAAATGCTTATCCAGGATCTCACTGATCACATGTTTTCAGTAGCAATGGATATTTAATAGCCCTGATTATGTTACTAGACCATATTCATCCATTGATAAAAAAAAAAAAGGCTATCCCTTCAAAATTTCTCCCAATTCTTTATTATGGAAGCAGTGTATAAGTTCTCTCGTATCCCTTATTCCCTCCACAACATTAACGTTATTTCAAGGGGCACCTGGGTGGCTCAGTCGGTTAAGCAGCTGACTCCTTATTTCAGCTCCGTTCATGATCTCAGGGTCCTGGGATGGAGGCCTGCATTGGGCCCCACACTCAGCAGGGAGTCTGCTTCAGGATTCTCTTACTCCCTCTGCACCTTCCCCCACTCGCTTGCTCTCTCGCTCAAATAAAGAAATAAATAAATCTTTAAAAAAACAGTTATTTCAAAAACTCTGAATTGCTCTTCTCTGAGTGTACAGACAGTTGTTAAACAATGTCATCGGCTATTTGCACAAATCCTCTTGTTTAAATTCAGTGAAATGCTCTTATAAAAATAATCCTCAAGGAAGACTAGGAAAAGGGAGGTTTTACATGTGATTATTTTTGCTGAAGACAAATTCTATTGATCTTCATTGGCTTTTTACTATATAAGACCATTTTGTCTTTATAACTTTTCCACTTGAAAGCATTACAATATTTTGCCAGGTGTAAAAAAACAACACAATAATTGGCCAGTGTTTTTTATTTTTTGTATTTTTTTTTTAAAGATTTTATTTATTTATTCGACAGAGATAGAACAGCCAGCGAGAAAGGGAACACAAGCAGGGGGAGTGGGAGAGGAAGAAGCAGGCTCATAGCAGAGGAGCCTGATGTGGGGCTCGATCCCAGAACTCCGGGATCACGCCCTGAGCCGAAGGCAGACGCTTAACCGCTGTGCCACCCAGGCGCCCCATATTTTTTGTATTTTTAAAAACTTTTGATTCTCTGAGGATGGTTTGAGATAGCCACCTCTATAAGGAAAATAGATTTGTTGAAGTTCCTTTCACGACAAAAAGGAGGAGAGGATACATTAATGAATCCAGAGGTATGGAAGCTTTTTTATTGTGCCTCTTCCATCTTGCATCACAAACATGATGTGTCTAACAACTTGACCACTTCTTTAGAACAAAAGAGATTTTTCCCCTTCGCAAGACATGTTTATATATCTTTATTCCTCTCTTTCTGAGCTTCCATAGATTCCGTTTATTTCTTAGTACACCCTTTCCCTGACTATAAAGGAATGAGTAAAAAATGACATATATCTTTTATGTTCTCATACTTTTCCTCGAGCAACACCCTTTGGGTACAACTGTAAAGTCAATACCTTGTAGCTACCAAAGCTGAATGGCTCTCCTGTGAATGGTTTCTTCTGGCAGCATGCTATCTCCTGTGGTCCCAGCAGCCCTTGGGAGGAGTTGTTAAAAGGCACTTTTGGGCTGTAGGTGGTGAAAACATACAGGAGAGTATATTTAAACGGATGGTACTACCTGAGCTGTTTTAAAGACCTGCTCTCATAGTCAAGCTATCAAAGAGATGTTCAAACGTCCGGATGCTCTGAGATATGGCCTTGGATTCCTTGAAAGTAATTCCATGTTTATTCCTCATTGTGACGGACAAAACTTGCTAATGCCACACTGGGTATGGCTCCAGTTTTGTGGATGACAAGTGAGTGTTGTATTTTTTTTTTTAAGATTTTATTTTATTTTTTATTTATTTATTTTTAAACATTTTATTTATTTATTTGAGAGAGAGAAAGAGCACAAGAAGGGATGGGGGGCATAGGGAGAAGGAGAAGCAGGCTCCCTGCTGAGCAGGGAGCCCCACCAGGGGCTCGATCCCAGGACCCCAGGATCATGACCTGAGCTGAAGGTAGACACTTAACTGACTGAGCCATCCAGATGCCCCTATTTTATTTTTTTTAAAAGATTTTATTTTTAAGTAATCTCTACACCCAACGTGGGGCTTGAACTCACAACCCCAAGATCAAGAGTCACATGCTCTACTGACTGAACTAGCCAGGTGCCCTGGTTTTGTATTTTGATGAGAAATATACTGCATCATAATTTGTGTTAATTCCTCCTTCTATACATACATGATAATTTGAATTCCCTAAGTATATTAACTTTCTTATTACTCACAAAACGTATCTTTTGAGTAAAATAAAAACCTTTCATGTTGTCCTAATTTGTGTATTTTTTTATGGCTCTGAAGTCTGTCTTAATAAAATACCAAAAGAAGGCTGTACTATGAAAACATGATACCTATTGTAGCTAAAGTCTGAATTTGAAGAAAGATAAGAGATAAAAGTCCTTTAACTGCAATATCTAGATCCACCAATTGAAGGAATTATGAAGGTTATTTATCATACACCCTATAATAAAAACAGTAAAAATTAATTTTCAAGGTACTTTGTTGATTCTTTGGCTGATACTTCCATACATATTTATTTCTGGAAAGCATTCTCCTGGCAGCTTCCTGGAGTCAGTGAGGTGAGACCACATGTACTCCCTTTGGTATTCAGACATCATTTTAGGCAACCGTATTTTTTAGTCACGTAATTAAGTCCCTGGGTAAACTGATGAAAGAAATAAAGTTTTACCTGAATCTCTCTAAAGTAACTTGGATTTTCCCAGCTACGACCAGCCTGCAGTTACAAATGAGGTTACATTTACCTTTATTTTCTTCTTAGCTCATCATCCTAACTCAACTCTAGGCCTTTGGCCACTAGAAGAATTTTCCCATCCCCACTCGCAAGCATGTCTCAGTACTCCCACACATTCCTCTGAACAAGGTCACTTTTAATAGAAACTATTGACATTCAGCAAAAGAACACGGCTGCCTTTCAGTGGTCATTCCCTCTCCCCGGGCTCACGGATGCCATGCTACACTGACACATTACATCCTAGTGGGTTCTCTTTTCTCTACAGAAGCAGAAAAATCATCCACCATGTCACATGTTCTAATTCCCTGTCTCCCAGCTACACAGAGAACTTCCTCCTCGCAGGTGTCCTTCTGGCCAAAGAATCCCATGTAAGTAGACATGTGTGGACATAAATTCTACATATGTAGACAGGACTAACTCAAAATACAGCCTTCAGTTGAACCCTGTCCTATAGTTTCCAAATTCTTTATAAATTTTTCTTCTTCTTTTCTTTTTCTTTTCTTTTCTTTTCTTTTTTCTTTTCTTTTCTTTTTTCTTTTCTCCTTCCTTTCTTTCTTTCTTTCTCTTTCTTTCTTTCTTTCTTTCTTTCTTTCTTTCTTTCTTTCTTTCTTTTTCTTTCTTTTTTTTTTAGAGAGGGAAAGGCTAGGGAGAGGCAGAGGGAGAGGGAGAAAGAATCCCAAGCAAGCTCTTCTGCCCTGCATGGAACCCAACGCCAGGCTCAATCTCCAAACCCTGAGATCACCACCTGAGCCAAAATCAAGAGTTGAATTCTTAACTAACGGAGCCACCCAGGCGTCCCCTATAATTTTTTCTTAAAAAGATTTACAGAAAGGATGAAAATCCCAAAGTTGGGATGTAAGTCCTCAAAACAAGTATATGTAAATATTGACATATTCTCATTTCATACCAACATTTAGGATTACATGGTCCTACTTGCACTAAAGCACAGCATTCTGTGTCTCTTGGTGGAAAGTCTTAACCATTCTCCAAGCTCATCAGCCCTGCACTACCTCATCTAATCCTTGCCAGTTTATGCTCTATCTTCTTGTTCTCTTCCACATGAGGCTTTTTGAGCTTAAGGGCTCCATTACATCTATTTTTGTAAGCCTGAGAAATGTGCAACTTGTTGTTTGAGGTCTTATATAATCAAGACACAAATTTAATACTAAAAATATAATTAAGAATCAAGAAGCTTGGAGATGTTAGGGAATATGAGTGCTAATTTTTTCCATTGTTTGTATCAGGAGTCATTTAATACCATTCAAAATTATAAAATGTAGTTAAAAAATAATTCTTACTTATGCTAAAGATCAGTTCAGCAAATGTGTTTAAGAAAAAAAAAAGTCCAAGAATAATTCAACACATATTTACTAAGGGCTCCTCTCTGCAGGGTCTGTGTTGCACAGCCGATGGCTTTATACATGGGGAATACAAGAGGCACTGTGGACAGAGGGAGTGTGGTTTCAACACTGGAGATGCCATTGTTTTCTGCTCAGTTTTGGTCATATATTCTGATTATTATAAAAAAAAGAGTGGAAAAACCCCTCAGTAACTTGATTTTTGGTTCTACTGGGAATGACCTTGTGAGGACACCACATTATTCATATTGGAAAGAAAGTACTTCTCTTCTGTTTCAAAGCAGCTTAGAAAGGCATGGAATTTTGTCTATCCTTTAAAGTCTGCCTTTGTTTGGTTCATGCAAGAGCTGCACAGCTGTTTCAACTGAACCTTGATATAGAGTTTGCTGGAAAAAATTCCATTTGCTAAGTCAAAGCAGGGTGATATTATTCCTCTACAATTATACAACAATTAGATATAGAGATTTCTGTCAGCTTCAGGAGATCTGGCTCTGATGCACTAAACACCCATGAGACAGTTCTGTAGGATTTTGGCATGATATTAACCTACAAAGACATTTGTCCTACATCTTGCCTTTCTATATCCTCCCATCCTGGATCTCATCCCAGCCTTTGGATTTAAGCTACAAAAGTGTTCATTATCTTAAGGGAAATATAGTTAGTACAATGGAAAATGTGTTCTACTGATGTATTCAACTTTATTTTAGGTGTGTCTTGGAATAAAGTTTTTTTTTTTTCCAAATTTTATATATACTCCTCCAGAAAAACTTACTGTGGTGTGGTAAATTATCAGATGAATTTGATTAATTCAAGTGTAAAAGACAAGCAGATCCAGGTTTGTTTTGTTCATTTTTTTTTTTAATTTTTAGTAATTGTCATGACTTTCCTTGCAAGGCTTTGGATCCATGGTTATTTATCCCGTGATTTTACTCTTTTATTCATAGTTATATATTATAAAATCGGAATGTACCTTATTTACTTTTTCGTGAGATGCACTTGGCTCCTCCGAGTCTATGCTCTTATAGAAGTTGCACAAAAATGGGTAGATGAAACAGCACTGAACAAGTCCTCAATTTCAGGAAATTTCTAACAAAACAGGTACTTTTTTGACATTATTTAAAATTATGATTTCTTTTTTTAAGAAGAACTTAAAAATTAGAAAAAAATAGAGAGGAACCGGACATGTTTTTTTTCCTCCCTATGCCATGCTCCTTATTTATGGCCTTTCTTATTGTGCCTCTCCGAGAGTATTATCCTGCAGAGGTCAAGCCTCCACAAATTTATTCAGGAGTAAGTTTCAGCTACTTTGAAAATGATTTTCTGTATGGACTGCGACTGCATGCCTGATGTTAAGCTTGTTGGGCTGGCCAGTAAGAATTATTTCAAGCCACAGATGAGGATTCCTTCCTAAGCCTTATATCATTTTTGTGCCCCATCATGTACTGCAAGTTTATGGTTGTCTGTTCTGTCACCTGGTAAGTGTGGAGAGTCAGGATGGAGAGACGAAAGTAAGGAATAAAGGCTATAATTAAGAAGCTACAAATTCAGGAAAATATCTTTCTATTGTCTTTATTCTAAAACTTTTTTTTTCATTTAAGCTCAGATAAAACTTTTGTACTTGGCAATATATGCACTACCCTCTTATTTTATTCAAATTAGAAATGCCAATTAGAAAAGTGCACAACCAAATGGATCATTTTTAATTGCATGCACATTTTTTTAGTAAATGAACATGTATTACTTGGATAACATTTTTGAGATATCAACTGTTTCACTTAAACATAGAACAGAATAATTGTAACAGGCATAAGTTTAAAAATTCTGGTGATGGGTCATTTTCTTCTCCAACCTTGATGTCTCCAACCTTCTTCAATTTCATTTTAGTTTATCTAACTTTGGGATATAACTTCTACAGTCTAATTTCCAAATTGTCATCTATATGACTGGTGTGCACTAGTGCCTGGGTTTAATCCAGCATTTCAACAAGTTTAGGGATTACAAATCAGTTTTTATGAAGAACTGTACAGACATCATGGAAGAACTGAGGAACATACTTCAAGCATCCCTAATATGAAAGTACTGAGATTCTTAGTTGTACTAATAAAAAGAAGATCCCTCATTCTCTACCATTTTAGGGCTTTTTAGCATCTAACTGTGGTTGTGTTTTTGAACTTTCCTTAATCGAGGTAACTGTAATATACGTGGATAGGTTCTTTTTACAAGAACTTTTCTCTTTGAACCAGAATTATATAATATAGTTGAGCATCCCTGACTTTAAGAGACTCCCTAGTTTTCTAGGTTATGGCCTATGAGTATTAAGTCCAAAGGTGCCACAAATTAAATAACTCTTTAAAATTAGTATTAGAGGGGCGCCTGGATGGCTCAGTTGCTTATGTGTCCAACTCTTCATTTCAGCTCAGGTCATGATCTCAGACCTGATCATGAGATCAAACCCCACGTCGGGCTCCACACTGGGCCTGGAGCCTGCTTAAGATTCTTTCTCACCCTCTCCCTCTGTCCCTTCCCCCACTTGCATTTGCATTAGTATTAGAGACATTTATATATTTAGATGACTATTTTGAGTATGGAGAACATATAGGAAATTCATCACTTGTTATTACTATCTATACCCACAAAGATAAAATAAGACTGTGAATATCTTATAATTAGGAACAGTATTCCTCTTTACCATATGATCCAGTAATTTCATCACTGGGTATTTACCCAAAGAAAATGAAAACACTAATTTGAAAAGATACATGCATCTCTATGTTTACTGCAGCATTGTTTACAATAGCCAAGATATAGAAGCAACCCAAGTGTCCATCGATAAATGAATGGACAAAGAAGGATAATATATATGTATAGTATATATATATATACATGTATAGAGTGTATATATATATATATATATACACACACATGTATAGTGTATATATATATATATATGTATAATATATATATACAATGGAATATTACTTGGCCATAAAAAGGATGAAATCTTGTCTTTTGCAACAACATGGATGGACCCAGAGAATTAATGCTAAATGAAATAAGTCAGTCACAGGAAGACAAATACCATATGATTTCACTCATATGTGGAATATGAGGAAAAAATGAGCAAACAAAGGAAAAAAGGGAACAAAAAAAAAAGATGCTTAATTACAGAGATTAAGTTGGTGGTTGCCAGAGGGAAGTGGGCAAAATAGATAAAAAGGGGATTAAAAGTACACTTATCTCAATGAACACTGAGAAATGTATAGAATTGCTGAATCATTATAGTGTACATTTGGAAGTAATATAACGCTATATGTTAATTATACCTGAAAAATATTATTTTTCTTGATGCAGTGTTTCAGTTATGGTTTTTTGATACAAAATTGATATTTTACATATACCTTCTTTGTTTTAATAATAAAAAGCATCAAAAGCAATAACAGATTTATTACAGACAGTGGGTTTATATAAAAAAAGGAAGTCTTTTAAAATGACAAAAACCCCAATACACTTAATCTATACCTCTTTTGGTTTTATTTTATTATTCAGACTTCAGAAATAAAAGTTGTACTATCATTTAAAGATCACATATTCTTTTCCTTTTAGAGCACTTGTAATTATATAAAACCACTGGTTCTTTATTGGTTTCTAAATGTGTTAATTTGTCAATGATAATTATCCTTAACATAACACAGCCTACTTATTACAATCAAAATGTATGACTCCTAAAGGCACCTTTATAATGAGGATAGAATGCCTTAATTCTTTTACAAAGCTGTCTTTATCCTGGAAGACATCAAAGCCAATAAAAACTAAAATTAAGGGCTAGATAATCAGAAAAAGAAAAAAAAGAAAAGAACATCACTAATGTTGCTCATGTAGTAATTGTGACCATTCCACTGAGGCTGTGTATCAAGTAATAGCCTTCTTGACATCTTTCCACATCCAACAATGGATGTCATTAAATAAATACATCTGTGACAGTTCCTTATAAAATCCTACAGAGAATTTTTTTTCTGCATAACATCAAATATCCTATTACAGAACCATAAATACACTGTTTCCATGAACTGTATATTTGACCTTGAAAATAAGGTCGGAATTCAAAGTTATTATATTTCAATTTCCTGAAAGAATGCCATGAAAATATATAGTCTCTTGTTACTGCCTGATTGTTAAATTTGATGGGAAAGTCATGAAAATAAATGCTGTATTGCATCAGCAGAGCTTAAATGAATCTGTGTGGGTCTAAAAGAACCACCCAGAAGCCAAAATGAGAGAAGTATGAGTTGAATGAGAAATTTTATTTGGTTTGCTTCTGATTTTCATTTGTTTCACAAGAATGGATGCTTGTGGTGCAATTTCTGGGCATATTTCATGTAAGGCACTGCTTGTGTTTGCTTAGAATAGAAATTAATGTAAGAATGAAAAGAAAAACTGTGGGTTCAATGATTCAGTCTCAACTATGTTAAGAGTCATAAGACATTGTGTGGTGTGTATTTACATTTGTGTATATTATGTTGATTTTTGAAAGAAATTATCTACATGGCTCAAATATGGATTTTTTTTTCTCTGATGATACTATTAGGGAAATCTTATATGATACTGTTTTATGTTATCTCTCACTTTAAACAAGTGTGACCGTATGAAATCTCAGCAGACTATGAATAAGATGGAAAGTCTTCCATTCAAAAATCTTTGGAAATCCTATTAAAAGAATCTTGTAACACATATACAGATAATATGTGTAACACACATGCAGGTTGTATATGTTATGAATCATAATAATAATTAATAAAACACACTAATTTTAGAAATAAAACATTGCCCTTTTGTTCAAGATACTATGTTCTCTTCTCCAATTCCCTGTCCGTGCCTTCCCCTCAGAAGTACTTATGCTTTTTAATTTTTCCCTATCATTTACTTGCTGTCATTACCAGTTGTCACATATGCATAGATCACTAAGCAATATTTTATCCAGTTTTCCCTGTTTTTAAGTCTTGTTTATACAATGTACATTTTTTTGGGTAAAGATTTTATTTATTTGACAGAGAGAGAGACAGCCAGCGAGAGAGAGGGAACACAAGCAGGGGGAGTGGGAGAGGAAGAAGCAGGCTTCCCACGGAAGAGCCTGAGGCAGGGCTCGATCCCAGAACTCTGGGATCACGCCCTGAGCCGAAGGCAGATGCTTAACGACTGAGCCACCCAGGCACCCCTATACAATGTACATTCTTAAGCAGTTTTTGCTCACTCAACACTACTTTTCTAAAATTCATATATGTTGTTGAATGTAGCTTTTGTTCAATCTTGGTCAGTGCTGTATAATTATATTCTTTTTTTAAATGTTTTTTTATTATATTATGTTAGTCACCATACAGTACATCCCCGCTTTCAGATATAAAGTTCGATGATTCATTAGTTGCGTATAACACCCAGTGCACCATGCAATACGTGCCCTCCTTACTACCCATCACCAGCCTATCCCATTCTCCCACCTCCCTCCCCTTGGAGGCCCTCAGTTTGTTTCTCATAGTCCATAGTCTCTCATGCTTTATTCCCCCTTCTGATTACCCCCCCTTTCTTTATCCCTTTCTTCCCCTACCAATCTTCCTAGTTCTTATGTTCCATAGATGAGAGAAATCATATGATAATTGCCTTTCTCTGTTTGACTTATTTCACTTAGCATTATCTCCTCCAGTGCCATCCATGTTGCAGCAAATGTTGAGAAATCGTTTTTTGGTAGCTGAGTAATATTCCATTGTATATATGAACCACAACTTCTTAATCCAGTCATCTATTGAAGGGCATCTAANATTCATTAGTTGCGTATAACACCCAGTGCACCATGCAATACGTGCCCTCCTTACTACCCATCACCAGCCTATCCCATTCTCCCACCTCCCTCCCCTTGGAGGCCCTCAGTTTGTTTCTCATAGTCCATAGTCTCTCATGCTTTATTCCCCCTTCTGATTACCCCCCCTTTCTTTAT
>NC_048218.1:187570113-187570336 GCF_002007445.2 Ailuropoda melanoleuca | reverse complement strand
CCTTTTTCATTCATAATTTTATTAATTTGGGTCCTTTCTCTATTCTTTTGGTTAAGTCTTGCCAGTGGTTTGTCAATTTTATTGATTCTCCTTAAGAACCAGCTTCTGTTCCTGTTGATTTGCTCTATTGTACTTCTGGTTTCTAATTCATTGATTTCTGCTCTAATCTTGGTCAACTGCTTCCTCATGAGTGGGTTAGGCCTGTCCCTTTGTTGCTGTTCCA
>NC_048218.1:187429589-187569796 GCF_002007445.2 Ailuropoda melanoleuca | reverse complement strand
GGTTGAGACCTGTTTTGTGTCCCAGAACATGGTCTATTCTTGAGAATGTTCCATGGGCATTAGAATAGAATGAGTATTCTTTGGTTCTGGGGTGTAGTGTTCTATATATATCTATGAGGTCCAATTTGTCGAGTATGGCATTCAAAGCTCTTGTTTCCATGTTGGTTTTCTGCTCCGGTGCTCTGTCTATTGCTGCTAGTGGAGTGTTGAGGTTCCCTACTATTAACGTATTTTTATCTACATGTCTCTTTATTCTGCTTAAGAGTTGGCTTGTGTATCTTGCTGCTCCCCTGGTGGGGGCATATATATTTTTAATTGTCATATCCACTTGTTGAATACATCCTTTAAGAATAATATAGTGCCCTTTTGTGTCTCTAACTATAGTCTTTAGCTTAAAATCCAATATTTCTGATATGAGAATTGCTACCCCAGCTTTCTTTTGAGGTCCACTGGTGTGAAAGATGGTATTCCATCCCTTTACTTTCAGTCTGAATGTATCTTTAGGTTCAAAATGAGTCTCTTGTAGACAGCAAATGGATGGGTCATGTCTTTTTATCTAATCTGCAACCCTGTGGTGTTTTATGGAGCATTTAGGCTATTTACATCAAGACTGATTATTGAGAGATATGATTTTAATGATGCCATGTTGCCAGTAAAGTCTTTGTTTCTATAGATTTTGACTTTCTGTTCTGTATCACTCTTGGGGCCTTTTTACTTTTATAGAACCCCCCTTAATATCTCCTGTAGGGCTGGTTTCGTGGTTATGAAATTGGTCAATGACTGGCGATTCTGAAAGGTCTTTATTTCTCCACCCATTCTGAACGACAGCCTTGCTGGATAGAGGATCCCTGGCTGCATGTTTTTCTCTGAGAGAGCTTTAAA
The DNA here is from genome assembly GCF_002007445.2 of Ailuropoda melanoleuca. NCBI lineage: Eukaryota > Metazoa > Chordata > Mammalia > Carnivora > Ursidae > Ailuropoda > Ailuropoda melanoleuca. The sequence continues at coordinate 187,568,914 of NC_048218.1, read as the reverse complement.
AATGCCCCCCCCCCTTCTCTCATTCCAGGTCTGTGTAGACAGGTCTGATGTAATTCTGATACCTTTGCCTTGGTACATGAGAAATTTCTTTGCCCTGGCCGCTTTCAATACTGTATCCTTGGATCTAATATTTGTGAATTGCACTATGACGTGACGTGGCGTAGGTTTGTCATGGTTGAGCTTGGGAGGGGTCCTGTCTGCCTCTTGGACATGAATGTTTGTTTCCCTTGCTAGATTAGGGAAGTTTTCAGCTACAATTTGTTCAAATATCTCTTCTAGACCTCTGTTTTTCTCCACCCCCTCAGGGATGCCGATGATTCTGACATTGNTTGACATCAGAACGTTTCATTGAGTCAGTAATCTCCTGTAACCTACATTCCTGTGTGTGGATATTTTGAGTCCAGATTCTATTTTAGCTTTTTCTTCTACTAACCCATCCTCCAATTCGCTGATATGTTCTTCTGCCTCGGTGACCCTGGCCGTCAGAGCCTCTAGTTTTGACTGCATTTGGCTCATAGAATTTTTAATTTCTGTCAGATTCGCTCTCATTTCTGCCCTTAGAGATTCTATATTCTCATTAACATTTTCATCAATACTGTTTTCAAGTCTACACATCATCTTGACCATTGTTACTCTGAATTCCATTTCTGATAGTTTGGTTATAACCATATCCATTAGTTCTGTGGGAGAGGCCACAGACTCACTGTCTTTTCTTTGCTGGGGGGGGGGACTTCTCCTTCTCATCATTCTGATGAGGAGAGGTTGCGGGGTTGCCCAGAGCCCAAATTATTGACCGGGACCCAGGCCGTGCGCCCTTGTTTTATAGAGATCTTAGGGATGTGGGCTTCTTCCTTAAAGAGTTTATTTATTTATTTGAGAGAGAGAGAGACAGTCAGCAAGAAAGGGAACCCAAGCAGAGGAGTGGGAGAGGAAGAAGCAGGTTCCCGGTGGAGAAGCCCGATGAAGGACTCCTTACGGAGCGTTGTGATCACACCCTAATCCGAAGACAGGTGCTTGGTGACTGCGCCACTCAGGCGCTCCGGGTTGTGGGCTTCTTGATTTTTCAGCCTGCCTTCTGGGGGAGGGGCCTGCCTGCAGATACTCAGGCAATCCTGTTTGGGTAGAGTCTCTGTGTCCCCTGCGAGGGGGGATAGGGGTGGGCACACTGGGAGCCGATAGTTCCAGGCTTTTGTTCTATGGTGGCTTTCCCTGCCGGTTTGCTGTGCCTCTTCTGAGAGTCAGAGCAGCAGTGGCCGAATCTCAGCCTCTGTCTCAGAACAGAGGGATCGCGGATCGTTCTCCACTGATGTTCTGGCCACTTTAACTCTGTTTCTGTTGGTGCTGCTCAACCCTGCAGCATCCCGGGCTGTGCGCCCCACACCCGGCGTCCCAGCCCTCACTTCCAGGGCCGGCACGTCNTTGGCGCATCTTTGTCCTTTGTTTCTAACACTGCCAGCCACCAGCCCCCCCCACCGCGCGCTCCCGGAGCTCCCAGTCTCAGTCCGGTTCCGGCGAGCACACCGGAGGTCCGTGAAAAGTCTGGTGGTGCGCACTCCCCACTCACAGTCCCTATCCCAGTCTGTTCTCTCGCGGGTGCCGTCCGGGAGTCCGCCTGCTCCCCCGTGCAGGTGGCTACCGCTTCCCAGCGCCTGAATGTGGCGGCTCCCTCCCCCTTCCGTTTATCTTCCAATATCTCTGCACACTTTAATGGCTTCCCGCTTCGTACCTCAATACTGAGCATTGGAGATGTTCATTTGTAGAGATCCAGATGTATCTTCCTGTGTCTCAGGCTGATTCCGTGGATGTTCCTGCTGGTCTGGTACCTATCCAGCTCAACTCAGGGGACCGGCTGAAAAAGGGGTCCCCTACTCCTCCGCCATCTTAGCTCCTCCCCTCTGTATAATTATATTCTATTGTGTGATTATGCTATAATTTATCTGTACATTATTCTCCGAAGAGCATTTGGAAGGTTTCCAGTATCTTGGTATTACAAACAATAGTGCTATGAATATTTTCATACCTGTCTGTTTGGGAATAAATGTGGACATTTTTAAAAGATCTGTAACTTGGAACGCCTGGGTGGCTCAGTCGGTTAAGCGTCTGCCTAAGGCTCAGGTCATGATCCCAGATTCCTGGGATGGAGACGGACATCAGACACCTTTCTCAGTGAGGAGCCTGCTTCTTCCTCTGCCTGCAGCTCCCCCTGCTTGTTCTCTCTTTCTCTCTGACAAATAAATAAATAAAATCTTAAAAAAAAGAATCTATACCTGTTCAGCTTTAAAAGATAATGTCAAATTGTTTCCATTGTGTGTGTGTATCACTTTTTTTCTACCAGCGGCAATGCTTACTAGATCTTATTGCTTCATATCTTAGCCAATGTTTGGTGCTGCATGCATGGGTTATAGATCCATTTAAGATGCAATGCAACAGAAGAAAAAGGATTTATAGGGTTCTATATTCCACACTACAACTCATTTTTAAGAAACTACCACTTGAAAAAGCTATGAAATCTTCCTCCTTATTCAAAATATATACGTCTGTGAAACTAGATTTTCTTTTTCTTTTTTTTTTTTTTTTTAAAGATTTTATCCATTCATTTGACAGAGACAGACACAGCCAGCGAGAGAGGGAACACAAGCAGGGGGAGTGGGAGAGGAAGAAGCAGGCTCATAGCGGAAGAGCCTGATGTGGGGCTCGATCCCAGAACGCCGGGATCACGCCCTGAGCCGAAGGCAGACGCTTAACCGCTGTGCCACCCAGGCGCCCCTGAAACTAGATTTTCTTAATAAATATATCACAACAGGGACACCTGGGTGGTGCAGTCAGTTAAGCAGCCAACTCTTGTTTTTGGCTCAGGTCCTAATCTCAGGGTCGTGAGACCAAACCATGGGTCAGGCTCTGAGCTCACTGCACAGTCTGCTTGAGATTCTCCTTCCCTCTCCTTCTATCCCTCCTGCTTGTGCTCCCTCTCAAATAAATAAATCTTTAAAAAATACATCACAACAAATTATTATTATTATTATTATTTTTTGAGAAGAGACACAGAGAGAGGGAAAACCAGCAGGGGGAGTGGGAGGGGGAGAAGCAGGCCCCCCGCCAAGCAGGGGGCCTGATGCGGAGCTGGATCCCAGGACCCTGGGATCATGACCTGAGCCCAAGGCAGACGCTTAACAACTGAGCCAGTCAGGTGCCCCTATCACAACAAATCAAACACAGAAGTGGATATGAGAATCCAGCTGTCTTGTATAAGCCAGACATTAGAGAGCATAACACAATGCTATTCTTCTCAGGGAGTTAATTTTGCTTTGAAAATAAAGTTTTTGTCATAAAATATGTAATGGATTTACTTTTTGAAAGATAGTAAAATATTTTAAAATCTATTTTCATAAAAACTATATATATATATATTTATTTATTTTTAAAGATTTATTTATTTATTTACTTATATGAGAGACAGAGCGAGAGATCACACAGGGAGGAGGGAGAAGCAGACTCGCTGCTGAGCAGGGAGCCCGATGTGGGGCTAGAGCCCAGTACCCTGAGATCATGACCTGAGCCGAACGCAGAAGTTTAACCAACTAGGCCACCCAGGCGCCCCTATTTATTTATTTTTTGAGAGAAAGAGCTCTCCTGAGCGGCGGTGGGGGTGGAGCGGGTTTTGGAGGGTAGGTGGGGGAAGGAGAAGGGGAGAGGGAAAGGGAATGACTCTGGGCTGAGCATGAAGCACCACTGATGTGGGGCTTGATCTCACAACCCTGAGATCACGACCTTAGCTGAAATCAAGAACTGGACACCACCCAGGTGCCCCATCATATTTTTAATTTATAGACTATTTTTAAGTTTACAGAAATTCTTAAAAAATAAGTTAATACATATTTTAAACTTTTTCCAGTATTAATTTATAATGCACTAAATATCAGTAGATATAAGCCACGAAACAAAGCAATTTTGGGTCTTTGATAATTCTTTGTTTTCTTTTTCTAAGTTTTTTTTGAGACATAATTTACAAAACTAAAATCTATCAATTCTAGCCATATAATTTTGCCAAATGTGTACTGTTGTATAATCAATACCACAATCACGACACAAAACATTTTCATCACCCCCAGAAATTCCCTCATCACTCTGCAATAACGCCTCCTCCAGCGATCCACCTTAGCAAACACTAATCCACTCTGTATCCGATAGTTTTGCCCTTTTTTAGAAGTTCATATAAATGGAGTCATAGAGTTTGCAGTCTTTGCATTTGGCCCTTTTCACTTAGAATGTTTTTGAAATTCATCCCTGTTGTTGCATCCATCAATAGTTTTTTTTATTGCTGAATAATGTTCTATTGTTTAGATATATCATAACTTGATTACAAATATGTCAGATGATGGGTAGTTGAGTTCTTCCTAGTTTTTGGCTGTTAAGATTAAGGTTTCCACAAACATTCATGCACACATCTTTGTGTGAAAATATATTTCCCTCTGGGTTAAAAGCCTAACAGTGGAATTTCTGGAACATACAGTAAATGAATGTTTAATATTATAAGAAATTATAATCTTTTCGAAAGTGACTGTACTTTTTGTATTCTAACTAGCAATGTTTGAGAGCTTTGATTTGCACTATATCCTTTTCCAACACTTAATTTTATTATTCTTTTTTACTTTTAGCCTTTCTAGTGTATATATTTGAAATCTGTGTTTCTCTGATGATTAAGGGCATTGAGTATCTTTTTATCTGTTTACTTGCCATTTCTATATATTCTCTGGTGAAGTATCTCTTTAAAGCAACAATTTTTATTCGACTCATTAAATTCTTATTGAGTTGTAAAGGTTATTTATATATTTTGGATGTAAGTCCTTCACTGGATATATTGTTTGCAGACGTTTTTCCATCTATGATTTGCTGTTTCTTTTTCCTAAGATGTCTTTGGAGAACACCAGTTTTAAATTTTGATGAAATCTAATTTACTTTTTTATATCCTACTTAAGAAATATTTGCTCACCCAAAGCCACTTAGATTTGTTCCAATGTCCTCCTCTTCAAGAAGTTGTGTTGTTTTTCTTGCCCCTTTGTGGTCTTTAATCTATTTGGGAGTTAAATTTTTAACCCCATGTGATAAGGGTTAGTATTTATATTTTTGCATATTGGATATCCAATTACTTCACCACTATTTTTCTCAAAGGCAATTCTTTCCCTATTCAATTGCCTTAGCACCTTTGTTGAAAATCAATGTGTGTGTACATAAACACATACACATCACTCACATATGGATTCTTTCTTCCATTCCATTGATCTAAATGTTTTCTTTACATCAAACACATTGTCTTGATTACTATAGTTTTGTAGTAAATCTTAAAATCATATGATGTAAATTTTCCAACTTTGCTGTTGTTTTTCACAATTATTTGGTCCATTTTAGATCCATTGTATTTACATATAAAGTCTTAGTTTGTGAATGTCTACAAAAAAAGTGATTTTAATTGGGAGTTGATGAATATACAGTTAACTCTGGAAAAAAATATCACCTTAACAATACTGAGTCTTTGATCTATTTTTTTTTGTATATCCCCATCTATTTATACCTTTAAAATTTCTCTCAGAAATATCTTGTGTATTTTATTGAACAAGTGTGGCACAAAGTTTGTTAGTTATCCCTTTAAAAGTTTTCCATTTTAATATTATTTATATGGTACTTTTTTTAAAATTACAATCTCTACATTGTTGCTAGAATATAGAAATACAATGGATTTTATACATTGAACCTGTATCTTATTAAACTGCTAAATACATTCATTAGATGTATGGAATATTTTGGTGTAGAACAATAACAAAAAGCCTTAGAGTTATAAGGTTATACACTATGAGATTTAAGCTAACTTTAAAATATCTGGAGAAATCTAGATGTTACCTTGGCTACATTATCTCACTTGATATTTCAGCTGTAATACATTTTATTTGCTCAATATTAAACTCAGTGCAAGAATCACACAGTAGTTAGCTCAGTGAAAGACCACATGGTGTGTTGTGAAATGCATGCTCCTGCTTCAGGATAGTAACAAAAACGTTTTATTGTAGCGAGTTCAGAATAATAGACTCAGAGGCCACTTTAAGATTCTCTTTAAGCAGGGCAGGGTGGAATCAATGGCTTCACAAATGCAGACATTGATGTATATATCAAGATTTAAAGGCCACCACACAGCGCAGGTAAAAATTTAAATTAATGTCTGTCCAATTCATTTATTTAATGACAAATCACTTAGTAAAGAGTGCAAATTTCCATGTAGCAAGTAAGAATATAAGACATTTCTTTCTGAACAGGATGCAAAATATTCTAAAACATTATATGCCAGATTTTGTGGGAATACAAACCAAGACTTTTCTACAATAAAAAATCAAATCCTTTTAAGTTAGTTTTAGTCGAAGCCTAAAATAAACTGCTACTCCTCATTTCCTTTGCTAGTTCTACATAGAGTTCACATAGTTGGTACTACTGAATACACTGTAGGTGATTCCATCAAAACACTAATTATTGGTTGCCATGTAGTTTGAGACTATCATTTTTGTTGAAACACTGGAGTTCTTTGTATTTAATGGATCCAGATCCAGACAATGGGAGAGCTTCATTATCCTAATATTATTTTAGGAACTCCATTAAGTACCTGCTTCACTTTAGGCACTTTTACATCTATGATGTCATTTTCATCCTCATAATAGACCTATGTGCTAAAATTATTAAAATTATTAAAACCCAGTCTCAGAGGCTGGCTCCTTTCACTTAACATGTTGCATTTGAAATTCAACCAGGTTGTTGGTATAACATTAGTGCATCCCTTGTTATTGCTGAGTTGTACTCCCATCACTGGGTGTTTATCCATTCCTAAGCTGAAGTACTATCCTATAACCATTCACATAAACTTTTGTGTGAAGAAATTTTTTTCGTTTCAGTAGACACCTACAAATGGAATTTCCGGGTCATCTTTAAGTATATGTTTAACTTCACAACACACTGAAAAACTGTTGTTCAAACTTTGTATTCACTTTGCATTCCCATCAATGATACTGAAGCAACAGAAAGAAAAATCAGGAATCAATCCCATTTACAACTGCACCAAAAAACATTAAGATACCCAGGAATAAACCTAACCAAAAGATGTGTACTCTGAAAACTATAAAACACTGATGAAAGGAATTGAAGATGATATTTAAAAATATGGAAAAACATTCCTTTCCCATGGATTGGAAGAACAAATATTGATAAAATGTCTTTACTATCCAAAGCAATCTACGCATTTATAATTCCTACCAAAATACCAATATTTTCCCAGGGCTAGAACATATAATCCTAAAATTTGTATATTACCACAAAAGAGCCTGATTAGCCAAAGCAATCTTGCAAAAGAAGAGCAGAGCTGGAGGCATCACAATTCTGGACTTCAGGCTACATTACAAAGCTGTGGTGATCAAGACAGTATGGTACTGGCACAAAAACAGACACATAGATCAGTGGAATAGAACAGAAAACCCAGAAATGAACCCATGACAATATGTTCAATTAATCATCCACAAAGCAGGAAAGAATATCCAATGGAAAAAAGACAGTCTCTTCAACAAATGGTATTGGGAAAACTGGACAGCAAGCAACATGCAGAGGAATGAAACTGGACCAGTTTCTTATACCACACACAAAAATCAATTTGAAATGGATTAAAGACCTAAATGTGAGACAGAAAACTATAAAAGTCCTTAGAGGAGAACACAGGAAGTACCCTCTTTGACATTGGCTGTAGCAACTTCTTCCTAGGTAATATCTCCCATCAATGATGTATGTGAGTTCTAGTTATACCATACCTTTGCCAGCACTTGGTATGGTCACTTTATTTTTAAGGCCATTTTGAAAGGTCTATATTAGTATCTCATGGTTTTAATTACTTATAATAAAATCCTATTGTTAGAAATTCTAATTGGCCTCCTGAAAGACGGGATGCAGGCTATCCCATACATGAAAATCTTACATTGAAATCCTTCATTTTCATTTTGAAAAGTTAGATGCTATGCTAATCGGTAATCAAATAATATGATTAAGTTTTTATCCCATCTCTCTTTTTTCCCACTGCTATGCGTGGGCCATACACAAAATGGTTGTAATACTGAGGGAAGCAGAAAAAGAATAGGGTTTTCATAATAAACAACTTATATAGTTGGATTTTGAGTATTTGGTAAATTGTCAAATAGGTTGTAGATTTTCTTTATATAAATATAACTTATTCATATAAAAATATTTTCCCCTGACAATAAGGGAACAGACTTAAGGAACCTATCTTGGAAAAGCCTTCATAGATAGACACATAAAAGAACACCCATAAAAAGTTTCTAGTTTTATGGACTTTAAAAAGGAGAACATTTCGGTGGCTCAGTCGGTTAAGCACCTGCCTTCAGCTCAGGTCATGATCCAAGCTCAGGTCATTTGTCCCACATCGGGCTCCCTGCTCCTGCCTGCTGCACCCCCTGCTTGTGCGCTCTCTCTCTTTCTCTAATAAATAAATAAAATCTTTAAAAAAAATGAAAAGGAACTAATATAACAAAATAAAAATTATAAAAAAATAAAAAGAAGAACATCTTATGTACATTAAATAACACTGATTTCTACTATATGGTAATGAATTATCAAAATGTATCGTTACGTAAAAGGCTTGTACAACCTGAGAGAATCTTAATGAAAGCATGGATCATTATAAACCCTCCAGAAGAGAATACAAAGAGCGAAATACTTTCAAATAATCTCATAAGGAATTTCTCTAGGATCCATGGGGAAAAGTTTTATAGAAAATGCAGGACAAATGCTATCAGCCACCTATTGAATTTTTAGTTTTGCATTCATTTTAGAGAGAATACCTATCAATAATGTAAGCACAACCTAAATCACTATGCTTAAGTAATACATTTAAAAAATAAGTGTATATAAAGTGCATTTAAGTTGACCATTATTTGAAATATTTATGTATGGAATGGCATACAAAGTTACCAGAACAAAAGAGATAAAAAGATGGGGGGGGGTCAGATTTTAAATAAGTGTTTATTTAAAACTTTAATTTATTAAGAAAATTTATACAAGAACAATTTTGTCAGAATTGAGTGAAATATGAACACTCATGCTCATAACAAAAAACTACGCAGGTGATTTAAGACAAAGTGTCATTCCTTCTGTTTTTAGAAAGTGCTAGGGTATGTACCTATGGGCAGTTTTGTTTTGAGTTGATGGCTTAAAGGGTTGTCTGAAATTTTCTTAAAAGAGTTAGTTATACGAGTGCAGTCATAATTTGTACACTCAAGTCTATCCCAATTAATGCAATTATCAAGGGAGTGGTAGGGGGAGGTGGTTCATCCTAGTATGGGAGAAGGTACTGGTACAAGGAGGCAGGTATTCTGACTTGCTCTTGTACTTAAGAGTTTTTTCAAATTGTGTGAATCTGCTAATTTCTCTGGACCTCAGTTTCTTTTATAATATTGCAGAAGGAGTAAACTACATCCATGCTTCTCCAGTATCAGTTATTCACATATCACTTGCAAGATTTTTATCCTATGTGACATTTTTGCTACTATTTAGTATTATTTTAAGTCAACTCAGTTTCCAAAACTTATATTCTAACCCAAATAATAGTGGCTATGACATCACATGTATAAAAATTGACTTTTACTTTTTTTTTTCTTTTTTTAAAATATGGAATGCTTCATGAATTTGCATGTCATCCTTGTGCAGGATCTTCTCTGTATTGTTCCAATTTTTTAGTATGGGTGCTGCTAATGCTAGCACTTGACTCTTTTATCTAATTTTTATTAACATAAACACATTTTGCTTACATAAAACATGTTTGCCTACAAACAACTAAAATAATCTTCCATATTACTGGTGATACAGAACCAGATTTGTTTTCAACACTAGTATCTTTCCAAATTATGTTAAAACCTAACTGATACTGTTAGATATTCAGGATATAATTATGTAATCTATTATTTCAAGGAATGTTATTTTCATGCACTCAAAGTCAAAATAGAAAGTTTAAATTTATATAGCTTTTTCATTTTTTATGCTCACATAAAATGATACATGTGTAATACAACTTACTATGTTTTTGCAACCTAAAAAGAAGCATAGGTGAGTAGAGAATAATTTTCTGAACTAAAGATGGATGGTTTTATAGTGTAATGTTATATTGGTATTTCATATTATTAAGGCAAAACTAATCTTTAACACATTATTGGAGAACTAGGGAATCCTAGTTTTGCTGAATTGTACTGATCAAAGATGCTCATATGTTATGACAGAATTCAAAATCATTATTACCTTTATTCAGATTATTAACATAACACAGATATTTCCAAATATCATCATGAGCAGTTTGACTCATCACCTAGTTTTATTACTTTTATCTAGAGTGCCATATTCTTTTATAAAAAAAGCTCATATTTTAATGAGAACTTCAAAACTTTGTGAAACCTTAGGTAATCTTCCCCCCGCCCCAAATTGTCACATAAAAGCTAGAATTTTCAAGGGGAGAAAAGATCATGAAAAACATTCAAATATCCCTGAGAAGACCTGATTTTAATGCCTTAATAAATAGTTGAGTATAACATAGTAGCCTTCAAATTTTACTTAGCACCACACTTCTAATGCCATAGCTCCATTTGACCCTATAAAAACGCTGTTAATGTCTCTGTTTACTAGAATTTATTGCTACCAAGATGGAAAGCCACAATGCTATGAAACTAGTAATGTAGCAATATGCAACCTCAAACCCTATAATGTGGCTATATTTTGAAATCATTAAAATGCAGATGAGGATTAAGTTTAAGACTGATTTTGTGATTGCTTTTAAGATATTGAGTAGTTCTTAAAATATATGTATGGGTAGTGTGTATAAATAACTTGCATATTCACGTATTTTAAAATTGTTCCAATGGAAAAGGGTGTTTTCTTCGGCCGATGATTTCCCAGTTATTTTTAAAATGTTCTGTGATTCATCAAGTAATCAGATAAATTTCTGGTTTTTACTATTGTGATTACAATTATACAGCTTTCTACATTTTTTTCAGTAATTTTCAGGTGTTACTTGTATGAGATATTTAGTGTTTTGAACTGAGAAATGTTTCCTTTATAACTTCTTGCATATATCACATATCTGCTTCAGATTATTGTGAGGCATTTCAAATCAGTACCTATTATTTTTCTAGGCAAACTTCTTTAATGGTGTATACTCAGATGCACATATATTAACACATGTTTTATATATATAATTTCTTTGATAGATAAATTCTTGATTTGTATTAACTGATTCTATCAAGGTATGAATTAAAACATATCTATAGAACGTGTTCATTATCTAAAGGACAAAGTACAGGTATTACTTAATTTATATAAAGAAATACAAATCTGTTGAGTAACAGTAAAATCTGAAATTTCAGAGGGGACTTTATTTTTTAGAATAGATATTTCATGCACTCTTCCCATTTGATAGCTACCCTGTTATCTGTTTTAAAAGGTTGAGATTTATCCAGTTTCTTTGAGCTTCCTGCTTTTATTTGGCTCACTGCACATTAGTGGCACTAAATGGACAAAAGAGAACCCTTCACAGACCACTTAGCTCACCTCCATTGCTTTATGCCCATTGATCCATATAAGCTGTATTTTTATAAAATGTTACAGAGAGGTTTATTACTTGATTTTCCTCACACTAGTTAGAATTGATGATATAATTCTGGGGACATCTTGACATTATATATAATCCTCTTTTCCTGCTAACTTGTCTCAACCACACCCATGGCTTTAACTACTAGCTATATTAACCAATGGTTTTCAAAGACAAATGTTCCTTCTGACAACTCAAGCCACAGATTCTCTACTCTCCAGTACTCCTCTGGAACGCTTTACATTTAGTATTTTCCAAATCAATGACCTTCTCTCCTCATCCTAATCTGCTCCTGCTCCCCTGTCCCCTTTCTGGGTTAACGATGTCCCACAGCATCCAATTTCTCTGTCTTTTCTGAACTAATGCAAAAGTCTTCTAGCTGGCTTCTCTGGTTTCAGTCTGGCTCTCTCCAATTCCTTTACCCATGCTGCAACGGGACGTGATCTATCTAAAACAGAAATCTTTTTTTTTTTAATTTTATTTTATTATATTATGTTAATCACCATACAGTACATCCCCAGATTCCGATGTAAAGTTTGATGCTTCATTAGTTGCGTATAACACCCAGTGTACCATGCAATACGTGCCCTCCTTACTACCCATCACCAGTCTATCCCATTCCCCCACCCCCTCCCCTCTGAAGTCTTCAGTTTGTTTCTCATAGTCCATAGTCTCTCATAAAACAAAAATCTTAACCTACTTTTCACTGTTTTAGGAAAATTAATACATTCTGAAACACCCATGGATAAAGGTCGAACTCCAAGAAGCAGCACACACGTGTCTGTCTTGGGTGGGTGGAGGGGCAATGCTATATACTCCTTTTCTGTGTTTTTCTTACCAGCTTGCTTCTGCTCTGGCATGGTTCAGCCACTGGAAGACATTGGTGGGACAAGGACTGGAGGACAGTTAGAAGACTGGGAGAAACCAGGGGAGATATACCTCCTTCTTTGTCTTTAAAAATGGCTACTACTGCTTTGCAGTTCCAGCTTCAGGTGGTATAGTCCTGACTCCTCAGCTGTGGCTAAGGGTTCAGCTGTGGCTAAGGGTCCCTCTTATCTTTATAGTTCTAGGAGTGGTGAAAGTTCTTTGCAATTCTGACTAATCTCTAGACTGCTTGCCATTCATTTTCTGTCCTCTGTGCTCCTTAGTTACCTTTTAAACCAATTTGTTATCTGTCTATTTAAACTAAATGGAATATCCGGATTCCCTTTCATTGACTGAAAACCTGATTGGTAAAGTCTTTGTGTTAGCATCTCTCAAACTTTCCTCAGTGATTAAAAAAAAGATGGAGTCTTTGGGGCCAGATTTGCCTCATCTCTATATCGCTGGTGATCTTAGACAAATCCCTTACAACTCTGGGCCTCTTCCCTCATCTCCGTGTCTGAGGATTATAGTATGGGCCTCACAGGTTGGCATAACTAAAATAGAATTAGATAACATGAGAATGTGCCTTTGACACAGTGCCTGGCACCTGACAAGCACTCATCAACTGGCAACAATTGCATCAGGGATACTCAGTGACACTCAATGATACACTGAAGCCCTAGTGCCTAATCCTGTAAATATAGTAAATGCTCAACAGTTACTGGATGAATCATCAAATACTCTTTTTAAAAGATGTCTCCTTCCCCTCATCCTCAATGCCATGACTAACTCCTACCTGAATGCCTGACTGCAGCACATTCTTTATTATTTTCCTACTTCCCATCTTCATGTCCCTTCCATCCAATTACAGTGATCTTTCAAGTTGATAAATACCATCTTTGTCATCTTTTAAATATTTTCTTATAGCTTTTAAGATGAAGTATAAACTTCTCAGGTTGAGAAGTTTATAATAATACCAGGCTCGTACCTTTTTCTTCTGAATCCTTATTGTAATACCAGGCTCGTATCTTTACCACATTCCCCCCCACCTTGCTTTATGCCTTGCTTGTAATTTTCTGAGTGAACCATAAATCCTCTTGCCCTATTTCCTTTATACTTGCTAATTGCCCTCCCCATAGCACTCTTCTTAGTTTCCAAGTACTCTTAACTTTGCTTTTAGTCAACAATTCAGTTCAGGAGCTCATTTTCTGTAGATCTTTCTTTGAATCCCCTCCACTTTCATCTGTAGACACCCCAACACTGTAATTTCCTGATTATGGCCAAGTCTCCCATACTTGATGGTAAAGGCCTTTTTACCATCTAAGTATTTAGCATATGGATTGGCAGTCATATGACAAACATTTCCCTGATAATGAATCAAGAGCCAGCAGAGACTGAGCCCTTACATAATGCCCAAAGATGCCTCTTTCCTAAGTAAATCAAAGCTAATCTAATCTAATCTAATCTAAGTAAATAAAAGCTAATCTACCTCTCTGAAAAAAGGTTATTCACCAAATCTTCTCCCTTAGGTAAAAAAATCATATAAAATCTTTTGCTGAAATTGATACACTGTTTTTACCATAGTTCTTTCATGTAATAATCTGAAACCTTGACAAAAAGAGGTAAAAGCCTCTTTGAAGTTACTTACTCCTAGTGAATACATTCTTTGGTCCTCATGAATTTTACTGCTTTCAAAGTGCTCACAATTCATAATTTTACAAATTCTTTTTAAAATCTTAGTTTCAGGGGCTCCTGAGTGGCTCCATCGGTTAAGCGTCTGACAGTTGATTTCAGGTCAGGTCATGATCTCAAGACCGCGGGACTGCATCCAGCATCGGGCTCTGCACTCAGTGGGGAGTCTGCTTGAGATTCTCTCTTCCTCTCCCTCTGAGCCTCCCCCCACTCTCTCTCTCTAAAATAAATACATAAATCTAAATAAAATAAAATAAAATAAAATCTTAGTTATACGAGATGAATACATTCTAAAGATTGGCAGCACAACACTGTGTTAAGATGATAAATTTCATAGTAAGTATTCTTACCATAGTAAAAAAACAAATAAAATCTTATCTAGAATTAGCAGCAAATCTCATTGGCTTGTTTCTTTTCAGAACCCCTCTTTTTATTTTTCCTATGAATTAAAATTTTTCTCTGGCTCCATTCTTCTGAAAGTTTGTGGTTTTTTAAGAGTAACTGACATCTCTTCATCTGTATAGTACTACAAATGCTCTGGAGTAAATTTCTTTTGGCAGTGGGACTTAAAAGCTTATTTAGAGCAGAGAAGTGGTTTTGCAAAATTACTTCACTTCTTGGATTTCGATTATTTTTGTTCAATATTGATTTATACTTTAGTCCAAAGTTCAAGCCCTTCACAAAGAAGACTGATTCTGAGTCTTGTGCTGTAGGAATGACTCCTCCTGACTTCTTTCCCTCATGGTGATACACACGTTGTGTGCACACACACACACACACTCAAACTCACTTAATCTCACATATTAGAGAAAAGAAGAACAGTAGAAGACAACTTTCTCAAATATCTTTCCCCATTAATGGCAATTCTAAATACTATTAGAGGAGCAGAATGCCATTTTTTCTTCTGATTTTCCTTCAGTTTCAAGGCAGTGATGAAAAGAGCTAATAGGCTGCTGAGGTAAGAAGCACCTACTGATTGAGAATATCAGTGCAGAATTCTTCAATTTCTAAAATATGTAAGATATACTTTTATGCCTGTGTTACAGAACTGAATTTTGGAAAAAAAAACCCTGAATTTTGCTCCTAGGTATTGTGTGTGTGTGTGTGTGTGTTGAACGGAACAGCTGTGAAAATCTCATATCCTTCCTAGAATGATTACATGCCTTAAAGAAAGAAGATGTGAAAGAATTACAGGAAAATAAATATAAACACTGCTATTGTCCTATACACTTCTGGGAAATGCAAAATTCTGGGCACTCCATAAATATTGTTGATTATGAATAGAGAGTGAATTTCTATCAATTGCTGGCAACGCAGTCCATCTCATTTGATTTACTGAGCTATATAAAAAGATAGATTGCATTTAAATCTTTTTTATTAATGTTTTGTTATTTTTATGTTTAAGCACCACAAAGTTGATGTAAGTTTTCTTTTCCAGAGAAAAATAACCAGCCCTATTTAATCTCTACTAAAGATAAATAATACCACAAGGCTAATTAAAATAAAATTGAATCAAATGGATTTTTAATGAGTTAAATCTTAGTTAATATAAACGTGAATGATTTCCTGTTTGGTTTTTCTGGCACACAAGAAACTCAAATGTGCTTAAATTTCAGTAATCGTATAGTCAATGTGTTTTATTGTCCTATATGTACCTCATGGTTGTGTCGTATTTCAGTTGGCAACTTTACTCTGTTATTAAGCCAATGCTATAGTTAATTAGTAACTACCTGAGATCCACGGATTAATACTTCAAGTTGACTTCAAATTGTATAGTGTCTAGAATGTGGGGATTGCTAAAAAAATCACTGATCTATTTACATGAATAACAGACAATGAAAGTCATCGATTTTTAATCATGCAAATACTAAATATTTAGATAATTGTTACTCATTCATAAAATTATATTGTGTTATCTAACAACCCTCATACTTGCACATGTATAATAATTACTAAGATTAGATTTTAATTGGCAGTAAGATAAATTACAATGAGTTCATAGCAAATTTGTTAATTTTCCTGATTATCTAAGAGATGTTTATTCAATACAGAAAATCATAATTGCTGAAAAAAGTATTTTATTTTATTTTGTTTTATTTATTTTATTTCTTTGAAAAAAGTATTTTAGAAATAAGATCACCAGTCATCCCACTTCTCAAAAATAACTGATCTACAAGTTTAATGTATATATATACACACATATACATACACACACATGCCCACTGATATGATGACTTAAAATTGTAAAACTTCTTTAGTGACCTAATGTTTTAAAATTTATATAGTTCTTATATAGATGTGTCTAATTTATTTTACTAATCATTTATTGGGTAACAATTAGGTACCTTTACATTAACACTGGCTCCAAAGATGTCAAAATGTTCTATTAATGCTATGGGAATAAATACAATTAAACCATTTTTCACTGAAAAATTTACCAGAGATGTTAATATACTACTATGCATTATGAATTTCCAAAGGAAATATAACGCAGTGTTTCCCAAATTATTTTATCATGGGATCTTGCTGTTTTCCCCAGGTACATCCTTTGTGACTATAGTTCCCTCAAACACAATTTGGAAAATGGTGATCCAGGCTTTTGGCCTGATCTTCAAAGAGAAGTTAGATCCTGAGAGTGAATTGTTTAAATAATTAATCTTAGCCTTAGTGAATTGATCAGGCATTCCAAAATGCAGTTTATCTTTCCTAGATAGAACAGTATTTTGACTTGTGATTGTGGATTTGACTTTTGGGTATAATTCATATCTTAACCACTAATATCATTATTAATCCAGTACCATTCTTGATATGTGTAAGAAAAAAATAAATGTGGGGTGCCTGGGTGGCTCAGTCCATTGAGTGTCCCACTCTTGGTTTTGGCTTAGGTCAGGATCTCATGGGTCATGGAACTGAACCCAGTGTGGGGATCCACACTCAGGCAGGAGTCTGCTTGAAGATTCTCTCCCTCTGCCCCACCCCTCACTCACATGCACACTCTTTCTCCATCTCTCTTTCTCTCTCAAATAAATAAATAAATCTTAAAAAAGAGAAAAAAATAAATGTATGTTGATTATATAAATAGATAGTTATGATTATGATGAGGGTAATGGTAACTATGGTGATGAACAGGAGGAGGTTATCATTCATTTAGCTCACAAATACTGCAGTAGGAATCATATATATTTAATCTTCTAAATTACTACCCCCTTGGCAGAGGTATATTTTCCCAACTTACATATACAAAATTAAGCATCAGCATACCTAAATAACTGGCTCAAAGTTACATGGAAACTAGTAAGATTTCATGGAAATTGTGGTTGATTCTATAAATTACGAGTATTTTTAGCTGCTGGTTAGTCATTATTTAACATGAATAAATGGAAGGAACTATATATATATATATATATATTAAGCTACTCAGAATGATAGAATCATGCAAAATTGCTAAAGTGGATTATTACAGAGTTCCAAACCCCATAATGAAAGTGGAGACTAAGTCCTAGAAAATTCAAATGACTGAATTGCTCAAATTCTGGTTGATATCTTCAAAACAGTTCATTCACATATTTCCTGTAACCCCACTTTCAAACGATAAGCTACTTTATAATGACTTGTCTCAATAATTTTGCACATGTGAAACTCATGTGTGTCAAATGTTTTGTAAAAGCCAAATCCCAAAAAGAGGGCATGTTACAGGTTCTGTAAAACGTGTGGTGAAGACCGGTTGTGTGATAAGTGGGAGGTAGGGAAAGGCACTTTCCCTGGTCTGGGGAGTGAAATGAAATAAAATATTTGATTACATTTCTAAGAAATTAGGCAGTAGGAACTCAGGTATATCTCAGGTGAATGAACCTTAAGCACTGGGATTTCTTGCCTCAGTAAATATTCTTTTACCCAAGAAACGTAAAGGAAGCATACCACCATAAGATGTCAAAGGATCACTGTGGGCTAAGATGTTGGCAAGATCAGTGGGGGAAATCTGACTCCATTTGAGCACTGATTTTCAAACTGTGGGTCATAAACACTTAGTAGATCATATGCATTGCATATGTGGGTTGTAAGAATTTTTCATTAAATTAGAAAAAGTTAAATTAAATTAACAGAGTCTAACAACTCTGGTATAATAAATATTATTTTATAAATATTTTATTTCACTTTTGTTCAAAAAGTCTGAATAACAATGTATTACTTGCCGTCACTATTTTCTAGGATCACATGACCCTCATAATTGTGAAGAACACTAAAAAGTGGAAGATGGGATTTCCTTCCACTTGAATGGGAGAGAGGAGCTAGGCATCAGAATATATTATAAATCTATACTTATGGACTGAGATTTGCACCATCTACTGTAGCAATTTTTATGTGATCTGAAACAATAAGTGGTGCTTTATTTCTAGCATCATTGACTTATTTATTCCAAGATTAATTTAAAAATCCAATTTATGTCCAATTTTTTTTGTGAAATCCTATGTAGGCAAGACAAAATTATAATTGTGAATTGGTATTGCTTTTTTGTATTTAAACTGCACTTTCATTGGACAGTTCTTTGCTTTCTATTAGAATTCTTTCAATTTTACATCTTATAATTAAATATTTTTTAAATATAAAATAAACATCTTATAATTAAATATTTTACTCCCTTGAGCTTCTTTAGGTAATACAAAAAATAAAAAATTTTGAATTACAGAAGTTCAATCAGTTCATAAAAGTATTAATATATTAAAATTATTAGGCTAACTAAAACTAGGGAGATCATAAAACTTAAATACATGGTTATAAATGTATTTGAGAACGCATGTTTTCCCTCTTCCCAAAATGCTATCGGTTTTTGAGAATGATTTTATCATGTGGTATATTTTTCTAACCTTTTTACAATCCCCAGAACATATAGTAATATTTCTTTACAATCCTATCTTTGATATTAGAGAAAAAAACTCCAAAAAAATTTCTATCTTCAGATAATGGAATAAAATACCTATGTTTAAATAAAATTAGCATAAAGGACAAAAGATCTTTGCTAGTCATTCCCCAGCTGTCCAGTGTATCAGCAAAAAAGTACAAATCAAGGACAAGTGACCGCTGTGCTTTTCTTTTCTTTTTAAATTTTGGTAAGTATATATAATTGCATATATGTATGTTATGAAAACTTACACTTCAAAATATCACCAGAAGTTGTAAATATCAATAATATGCTGTTACTGTGATAGGCATTCTATAGGCATTGGTTTATTAGTTAACTATTATTGATACTACAGTTTATTCTTTTATTGTTTAATCATTATTTACCTTTTATTACAATCTTAGTACTTACTGTGTACTAGGGATAATGTCCTTTAATTTTAAACACATCTACAATTATTAAATGCAAATTCCATAAATTCTCTAATTTTTACTGCTATTATTTATGCTAAAGGTAGAGAGCAATCTGAAAAAAAATATATTTCTAGCGAGACTCCTACTCACTGGAAATAAATAGGAAGAACATCAACATCAGATATTTGGAATGAAAAAAGGCTTTATGCTCAATCAAAACATATCCTCTAAAGGAGGATGAAACTAACATTATACTGCAGAATATTATGTCAACATCAGCAAGCATGCAGGAGAAAAATTACATGCTGGGATCTATAGTCAATCAACAAAAGTTCAAATTCCAACTCCACTATATACTTGTTCTATAATTCTGGCACATTTTTAAATCCTTCTGGGGGCACCTGGATGGCTCACTCAGCTAAGTGACCAACTCTTGGTTTTAAGTCTGGTCATGATCTGGGGGTTGTGGGATTAAGCCCCACATCAAGCTCCATGCTCAGCAAGGAGTCTGCTTCTCTCCCTCTCCCTTCAGCTGGGTGCACTCCCTCTCTCTCTAAAAGAAACAAAGAAATAAAAGCCTAAATGTAAATAAATAAATAAATCTTTCTGGATTCAAGATTCTTCATCTATAAAATGAGAACCGTCCTTATAAGGTTGTGAGGAAAATTAAGTGAGTTCATAGTGGTAAAACTTTTAGAAGCATGCTGGTAAACAGTAAAACTCTATTTTAGCTATTAGGGCCCAAAGAGGATTACTCTCCTTTTAGAATTTATTTTAATTTCCTTCCTTCCTTCTTTCTCTTCATTTTTTATCTATGATGACATTTTGTGGTTTGCTTTTTTAGACTATTTATAAAATTTATGTATAATTTTTAAAATATTCTCTTGCCAATAAATAATTTTACATGATTTTTAGTAAATGCATGGTATTTTAATTATATATCAGCTTAATTTATTCAACCCATCCTCCTCCTCTTTCCACTGATGGACATTAGCTTTACCCCCTTATTTTTAAATTATTTTAAATGGTGCTGCAATAAGTATCCCTATATGCGCATCATCAATAATTTTTTAGCATAATTTTGATACAGAATTACTATGCCAAAATGTATGCATGGCTTTAAGGTTCACCATATGTAATACCACACTGTCTTCCTGAAATGTTATTGATTTGCATACCTGCTGATAGTGTACGTGTGTCCTATATCCAGTAATATATTATGACACTGGTGAGAGACTAAATATACAACCAGACCACGGCCAGACAATATAGCAAAAAAGAATTCTGACCCACAATCTGTAGCAATCATCCCAGGAAGCCAACCTACTATCAACAAGTCAGGCATGAAGGAAGTCAGACCACTATGCCTAAGAACCAGTCTGGGAAGCCAAACAAGTCCTGTAATAATCAGCCCCAAAGACCAGGACTTGCTTAATAACAGCTTCCTTAATTTGTGCCCCTGCTTTCAACTCAGGACCCACCAGAGAAAGCCAAATATGCATCCCTTCCAAAGGACACGGGACGTCCTGCTTCTAGTTAGCCTGCTTACAACTTCTCCATGCCAACAGCCTCCAGTCAGGGTATACCCGAAGCCTTCCCTTTTTTCCACTATAAAGCTTTCCTACCTCCTCTGCCAAATCGAAGTATGGTGGCTGACTCTCTCGCTATACAACTTGGAATAGATAGACTGCTTATTTTCACTTGAGTGGTCTTTGTATATTTACTTTTATTTTTACCCTCTAGACAAAACAATGGTATTTCTTTGATTAAGCTGATGTTTTGTTACTTGAGTGAATGGATATCTTCATGCCATCACAGCTTTTTCTACCGAAGCCTTCACTGTTTCTTTTTTGATTCTTACTTCAATTGCATTAAATTATTATCACATTATAATTTTAACCTATATTTTACAATTATTTTTTTCACTAATACAAAAGAGAGTTGTTACATTTTGCTTATTTATTTTTAATATATAGTATATTTTTAGTAACATTCTTGGGATTCCTAAGCAGAAAATTCTATCGCTTGCAAATAATTATGTTTATCATCTCCTTTAAGATACATAAATTTCTTATTTTTTATCCTTTTTATATTATCGTTTAGGTCTTCCAAAAAAAATGTTTTTAGCAGTTGTTCTGGCAGCATTCTTATCTTATCCCTCACCTAACGAAATAGTTTCAGAAATTCACCAATGATTTTATTACCTACAGTTGCTTTGGGATAAATGCTGATGAAGTACTCTTCTATTCCTAGTTTGTTAAAAGGTTTTATCAGAAATTACATGTTTATTAACTATTTTTGTATCTTTGGATATAACTATCCTTTGACCTGCTGAAGTAGTAAAATATAAAAATGGGATTTCTTTATTTAAATATCCTTTGGTTCTTAAACCCTAGTTGGTCATTATTTGACTAATATGGTGCTAAATTAAAGTTCAGAACCTTGAAGATTTTATTGCCTTTATTCTGCACTAAAATTTAAAAACATAATATGTAAGTCCAAACTCTACTGTTAAGTATCCCCTAGTTTTAATAATTCTTTTCCAAATCTAGCATCTGCATGTCACCACTGCAATAGGACTTAACAGATTTTCAAGGAAGAGTGGCAAAACTTGGGCAGTTTCACAGAAGTTTTAAGATTTGTACTGACCATTCAATGAAATGATGGATATTCACAGAGAGACAGGAGGAGATGGCATGAAATCCAAAAGGATAATTTAGGGATAGGAAATAGGAAAGGATATAAGCAGAGACAGAACTGTGTTTTATATCCTCCATGGGCAATGATTAGACATTTCCAAGAGGTCTAATCTAAGAGAAAAATGATGAGGGATTTAATTGGAGGAATAGATTGGTATCATACTGAATAGGGCGTTAAATACTAAGGAATCTGACTTTTTTTTAGTAAGTGGGTTTTTGAACCAGGGATTGATATACAAAAATGATATTTGAGGAATAGAACCCAGTGTGGTGTGTTTGGGCTCAATTATAGTCATGTCATCTAGAAGCGGGGATATTAGTAAGAGAGTCACCGCAATCCTCTAAGAAGGTTTTTGCATCCTTGCTTGTATGAAAAATCTGATTAAAAAGTCTCTATCTCCCCAATAATGTAGTTGCTTATAATTACAGTTTGCGCATTTTGGCCAGTGGTTTCCTAATTTTACCCTTGAGTTCTTTCAAAACTCTTGGGCAGATGTCAATTGAGCCTGTCAATTTATCTACATAAACAGATGTTCCTAACGGAAACCTTTAATTTTCTATAGGAATGTATGCTGCCACAAAAATAATTCAACAACTTGTCTGCTATAGAGGAAATATTTGTTGCTGGTGTATTGTATTTAAAGACATATTTTGCATGACAATACCATCAGCCAGAATTTATACTTCATGGCCAAATTTTACAACTGAGGTTCTTTGATAAAGCTTCTTCATGCTAAATATCTAAATACAGAAGAATCAAACATGATTTTAGTTAACATCCTGTGAATGCTTCTATTTTATGGTTTTTGTTAGCTTGGTGTGAAGCTATTCCTCAGAGAAGAATAGGCTTTAGGGCACCTATCTTATCAGAGGCATAGTTTTTCTTTGTGACTTCCCTCCTATCAGAGATAGTTCTTTATATTGAGGATAAAATTTATTAAGTTAAAATTTTCTGTACACAGCCTGTGATAACAGCTGTACGCAATATAGATCAGAATCTCTCTCTATGCTTTAACAATAAACAATCAAAATAGATGAGAACACTTACGATATACTCAAGGAAAGCATGTGCGAGCCAAGTGTTTCATACCAAGTCAAGTAGTCCTTACTACATGAAAGCTACCACCAAAGAGTTTTGAACATGTAAGACCTCATGGGATATTGTTGGCATGAGCTCTTTTAGGAAACAACTAGATGATAAACTTCAAATGAGAAGTCACTGAGAGAAATCTCAGCAACAGGCTCAAATATATTTTACCTCAAATCTAAGACAAAACAAAGGTGCACACAAGGGCAAATGGACATAACATAGATTGTATATAAACAGCAAGTACAGAAATAGCATAAATAATATCAGTGGGGTTTGGGGTCAGGGTGGGGGCAAGAAGGTGGTCAGGAAAATAATCCCACTGATTGCTTCCTATGTGATAGCTCACAAATCTAGCTGTAGAGATAAAAGCACATTAACAGTACAAAGGTAAACAAGAAGAAAAATAATACCATTGATTGAACTGGATATGAAGGAGGAGAAGGGAGAAAAGGGACAGGTTAAATCCATAATTATGAGTGTAACTGGCAAGAAATAGATATGTCTGAAAGGAAAGGACTCAAATATTACAATAAAGCGATAACTAAAACAAAAATATAAACTTTCTTGTCTATATGAAAATGTATGTAAAACAAAAACTTAAACAGAAAACACATCAAATAACATCATTGATGAGAAAATTGCCAGTAATATTAATAAATGTATGTATGAAACTTTCTTATTAAAAGGAAAATAATTTTCAAGGTCGATTACAAAACAAAAGCAATTCTATGTGGCATATATACCTAAATCAAAATGATTCCCAAAGACTGAAAACAGAGAGATGGGCAAAAACCAACAACTAAAACAACAAAGACAATCTAAGATTTGGAATTTTACCCAAAATATTTAAATGGGAAGAACAACATAGATAACATCATTTATGATGTTTCAGCTCTTGGAAAAGGCCAAAAATGTGACAGATTCAGAGTGGTGATGCACCCTGCAGATGTCACAGGAGTTTAATAAATCTCCAGATTGATGCTATGACATCAATAAGCTGATTCTTCAGCTTATTAAGGACTGGATAGGTCTTACAGAATGCCCTCTAAAATATATGTATATTGAAGAAAATTTGGAAAATATCAAGACATTTAGAAAGAAGAACACAGAATCCTTGATAGACACGTCAATTAGTGATAAATACTATTAATGTTTAGAGTATTATTGTGATATTTTCCTTTTTTAGGTTATATATAAAACATATATATATATCACATGCATGTTTTTTAAAAAAATCAGATATTAAAAAATTAGATGTTAAATATACACTCTTATATTTTGCTTTTCTAATATGATAAAATGGGCATTCCCCATTATCTCTAAAATTTATAACATATAAGATGTACCATATTGCCTTATTGTGAACTGTGTATTTAAGTTGTAATTTTTGACTTTAATAAGTATCATTGGAATAAAGAGGAACCTATACAAATCTGCATCTTTGATTACATCTTTAGAATTAATTATTAGAAGTAGGATTTATATATCAAGGTGCATAAAGATTTTAAGGCCATTTTTTTTAATGGAACAATTTTACCATTTCCACTGTCCTACACAGTGTATGTTTGCATATCTTATCTACCTCTTTTTTCAATAAGTTTTAAGAAAAGATAAGCTCATCCATTTTGACATTTAAAAACATATTTTACTCGTATTAATTGCGTTTTTTTCTTTGCTAGCGAGAGTGAATATTTTAAACAGTGTTAGAGTTGAATCTCATTTTTCATGGTAGTTAATTGTATAAAGTTGTTGTGAACACTGAAATAGTGGATACTGAACCATTGCTCCCAGGGAAAATACAGAATTAGGCTCCTGACAGCCTATAGTCAACACATTTTCATCAACAAACCATGACATAATCTTTTTAATGCATGTTTCTGTTTAAAAGCATTAAAAAAATATATATATATATAGTTGATTCATTAACACAACTCAAAATGGCCAATAGCACTACAGTTCACGCCTGAATGAAGCTTATTTAACACATGTATTTTTTTTTTCTGTATAAGGCATATAAAGTCTTGCATTTAGAAACACTAAACAGGTTTCAGTACTTGGGGCCATTTTATGTTTGGGGGGCCATTTTAAATAGCAAAGTCACCAACAAAAAGCACAAAAATATAAAAAAAAAGGTGGCACTGAATAGACCACAAAAAGGATACTCGTTTATAGTATGATAGCTGCAATAAGAAGGCAAAGCGTGATCTTGTTTGACCTCAGCTGGGAATGCGTGCAACCCGTGACTAAACTTTTCCCTGCTCTGCGCATGTCCATGAATGACTTTGAAAGTGCCACAAATATAGATTTTAGGGTTACAAATAAATTTTAGCAAGTAGATGAATTCAAAAATATGGAATTGACAAGCAATAAAGATTAACTGTTTTTCATAATATTCTTCTTTTTCAAATTCATTATTTGTGGCTCTAACCGTGTTACACTGGGAATATGGATGTTACTCACTTATATAAGCTCTTTGCCTATTAAGGAAGCTAACCCATTGTTATATTTATTTAAGAGTTATTTTCCCCTAGTGTTTTCTTTGCCTTTTAGTATCCCTCAGAGTGCTTCTTCATGTTCAGTCATTCTACCTTTTGTGGACTCTTGTTTCATTCTTTTTATCACTTTTTCAATTCCTTTGTGCTATCCATTCAACGAAGAAGTGAATGGGCTCTTGCATCATCTTCTAATTAGTGTGGTTTCTTTTTTGTTGTTGTTCAATTTCATTATTGATATGGATTTTGTCATTGTAAGGTATGAGATGAAAATCTATAATTTTGCTTCTTTTAAAATAATTTAGCCCATTGTCTCAGAGCCAATAGCACTTTTGCTATATTATATGGATCTATAAAGCTGTAATATCTTCTGTGCTTTAGTTGTCTTTTGCTGCTGTAAGAATTTACCACAAATTTAGTGGACCAAATTAACACACACTTATTATCTTACAATTCTGTAAATCACAAGCTCCACATAGATCTTACTGGGCTAACGTCAGGGTATCTGCAAGGCTGCCCTCATTTCTGGATTCTCCAGGGAATAATTTACTTCTTTGCCTTTTCCAGCTTCTACAGGATGCTCACATTTCTTGTTTCCTGGCCTCTTTCCTCCATCTTCAAAGCCAACAACTGTGAGTCAAGACCTTCTCATGTCTCTTTGATCTGATCCTTCTATCATTGATTCTCTTTATCTCCACAGCCAGCAAAGGTTCTCTGCTTCTAAGACTCATGTGATTAGATTGAGTCCTCTTGAATAATTCAGGATAATTTCCCCCTCTCAAATTCCATAATTCTAATCATATCTGCAAAGTCTCTTTTGCAATTTAAGGTAACATGTTTATCATAGACATCATAGACATCTTTGGGAATGGGGAATGGAGAATGGGGAAAGAGGGACACTCTTCTGTCTACTACATTCTGTTAATGTTTTTTTGCATACCATGACCTATCACTGAGGCTTTCATTCTATTCTGCTGGTCTTTTATGTTTGCTCATGCTATAATATCATGCTGAATTTTGTTAACTAATATTATACTTTAATCTCTGGCAGTCCTTAGTGTTTCCTCAAAACTTCTGTCTTTAGAATGTTCTTGGAGGGTGCCTGGGTGGCTCATTCGGTTAAGCATCTGCCTTTGGCTCAGGTCATAATCCCAGGGTCCTGGGATCAAGCCCTGCATCGGGCTCCCTGCTCATTGGGAAGCCTGCTTCTCTCTCTCCCTCTGCCTGCCACTTCCCCTGCTTGTGCTCTCTCAAATAAATCAATAAAATCTTTTTTTAAAAAATAATTTAAAAAATGTTCTTGGTATTTATTTATTTTAGAAAATGCTTTAGAACTAATTAAGTTCAAAGAAACAGTCTTTAGAATTGTATAGATCCTATAATCCAAGAGGAATGAACAATACTTCCACACACATATCTCCATTCAGCCTTTATAAATATGTGGGTATAAAATTTTTAAATTTCTATCAAATATGTTCCAGATATTTCTTGTTCAGCTTATTCCTACTTATTTGTTGTTGTGGTTGTATATGGAAATATTATTCTATCATCTAGTATCTTTGATACACAGGAGAATGTTAATTTTTTTTAATGTTCGCTCTTTCTCTATGATTTCAAATTACCTCATTAATTCTAATAGATTCCAGTGATTATATTGAAATTTCTAAATTACTAAACATTTGTTCATAATGCTAATTATTTAGGTTGATGTGCGATATATAAGCAATAGTCATTTAGTTTTTTCTAACTTCAGTTATAGTGTGTGGTTTTATATATTTACACCCTAAACCTATTTGCATCCAGCTCAACGAATCTATATGAATAAGTATGATGCAACCACTTCTCAACCAAAAGCAGTAGGCTATATTATGGATATTTTCATATTTTTAGCACCCTAAAATATATTAGGAAAGATAAATAGCAAATGCATTAATAAATAATAAACTTATTATCAAGTATAATAACTGATAAATGAAAATGTCTATTTGGTGACTTTCCTCTGTCAATGCCCTCTAGCTAAAGATTACCTGTTGAACAAGTTGTGTTTACTAATCATTGCATTGAGAGAGAACACATTCCATGGGGAATCATTAAAGGTTTTAGTAAAGAGAGTGCTAAAGAGGGATTATTATAAGATTCGAGCCTGTGTTAATGATTTAGGGGAGGGGTTAAAGAAGTGGGGCTATGTTCTAAATTGGATGATGTCAGGAAGCAGGAATTATTCTATGACTGATTATCTTCATAAATCTTTTCTAGAAGGAGAAAAGAATAGAGCAAGGTTAAAGCTGTATTGGTCAAGAAACTGGAGTCACTCATATTTGCCAAGACAGAATATGTGTTCTTTTACGTGGTATCATTGCTCATGAATTTTTTTTCTTTTCCTGTGTTTACATGTGATTTCTGAGGGGTCTTGTTTTCGTCTTAATCCACCATGCTCATGGAGTAGCCTTGCCTGATGTTGATGTTTTGTAAAGTTGTTTACGTTTATCAGAAGACCATCAAGGTCTATCTGCGAGTGCCACATCATTTTCCAGATGTTAGAGGCCCCTTTTCTCTCTCACGACTATATATAGACTGAACTACAACAACATTACTAACCCAAAGTTTGGATGGTAATTATGCCTGAGACAATTTCACTGTCATTTTTTCTGTGTATGAAGTTATCCATTTTAATTTCTATTGTTCTGTACTGTAGTTAATTATGGTAAATATATCCCTGAGTTTTTTCAATAATCACAGATTTAGAATGTCACACATTTGGAAATATTTTTCTCATACTCTTCTAGGCACAATCATTTGTAAATTCACCTTTGAAGTTCTAACATTCTGGATTCAGAAAGATATTCTGAATTTCATACCAGTGTGCATGTATATGCACATGTATACATTACCAAATAAGATAATTTAGATTGCTGGTAGCTAAGCCTCTTGACATATGTATTCTGTAATTCAGTTATGTATGAATTTATATAAAATGGAATATATGTATATACACATATTTTTAACTTACCATATAGCAGATTTAACAGAGTTAACGTGGTATATTTTTTTAATTAAGAGTACCCAAGTTACAGAAGAACAGGAACCACTTTCCTCTCCTTTTAACTTTTACAAAAGAATTTTGACCATGATGAGTTATTTAATGTTTTGATAATCCCCTCTTAACTGCAACAGAAACAAGCCACAAGAATTTTCCCACATAATTAAAATAGGTACTTAGTTTTTCTGAGTTCTTTATATAAATGGATTTAAAATGGAAAACTGATCCAGCTAAAATACAGTATTTACAAAATTATTAGATTAAATAAGTCTAGCAATTTTTCTGTCAACTGGGATTAAGCAATCATTTAGAAATTTCCTAGGGCTAGAAAAAAAATAGCTACATGTTTTTAGATTTTGACATTCAGAAATATTAAAAATAAGATGACAATACGTGTTCTGAGAGAGTTGGTGTTTGCATTGAATGAAAAATAGAAAGTATTTTTCTGCTATTACTCTAGTGAAGAAATAAGGACACATATAATATAAGAGATACATTAAATCTAGACACATTTTTAATTTTCATGATCAATTCAGCTGGGGATTTATTTCAAATAATACATGTAAAATTCCAGAGTAAAGAATTACTTCTAAAGATTATCTTTCCACTGGTAATTCACTGTAATTGTATCTTTTTTTTCCTTTTTTTTAGAGAGGGAGAGAGTGGGGGTGGGAGGGGCAGAGGGAGAGAGAGAGAATCTTAAGTAGGTTCCACATCCAGCATGGAGCCGAACATGGGGCTCGATCTCACAACCCTGGATCATGACCAAGCCGAAACCAAGAGTTGGTGCTTAACCACCTGAGCCACCCATGTGCTCCCCAAAGGGATAATTTTTAAGCTGAGCAAAAATAACCTCGTAACAATTCTCTGTGTCCCTGCTTTTGTTTGGTAGATGCATATTTCTTGACAAGGTGAACAGAAGATGTTATCATAGAATTAGTAGTATTTTATAATAATAAAGTTTATTTCAAAAATATCAGTATCAACTATATGATACTTAGAAAAAAAAAAAACCCAACCACATATATACTGCCCTATGTATATGAAGTTTTTCATGCGTTTTGAGTGAAGTTATTAAAAGTTAGAATATGATCGTGTTTCACTTTTCAGAATGCAAGTTGAGCAATATTCTTGTGACAGTTCTCTACTCTCTTCTGCATGTTTTTTGTTTGTTTGTTTGTTTTTAACTATAGGTCATTTACTATAGACTTGGCAAATTAGGCTAGATTTACTTTCTTTGGTATTCTTCCCTCTTGGTTTTCTCTTTTCAACGAACTTTTCTCATCACATGATGATGCATGATGATTTATTTTGGAGTCATGATACATATGCTTAACTCTCATACTGCATATATAAAGAAAAAGCAAATCCATATAGCTTATGGTTATTTATGCTTATTATTTATATGTGAATAAACTGATCCTAAGCAAGCAAAATCTATTTTTCTTATAAATATATGCCTATAATTTGGACCTATGTCTGTAAGTTATTTATTCACTAAGTTGGTCAAAATCAGAAAACAGTGCATTCCTTCAAGGTTTCTCCTTAATGTTACCTAGGAAATGCATCATATAAAGAATTAGAAACAATCTATTAAATAAAACCTTTATAGAAGTTTATGTTGCTAATTAGAATTGGACTGGTTCCATCCTAATCGCTTCAAGTTTGTAAACTTGCTCAAGGGAAGTGTTACCTTTAGATCAAGGGTGCAGAATGCGGAATATTTTGAACTCTTTGCGTTTTCACTGTGTTCTTGTTTAGAGCATATGGGCCTCTTCTGCAACATAGAATGACTAAGAAACTAAGGTCTTCCAGAGCATGTAAGTTCTAGGAGCAGCTACATCTCTCCTTCTTCCCTTCAAACAGATGAAGGACAGCTCACTGTGCTAATCTGTGATGTAGAGGGGAACCAGGGTAGCAGCGCAGAGTTAAGAGAGTTTTGAAAATAACCATTGAAATCATAGTGCCAACTAGCTCCGTGTAGGTTTACTGTCTCTTCAGTTTTGAGATCAACAATCCATGCACAATCATTAACACTAACAAAAATGTGCTTCATTACCCTGCCTTCTCAGAATCTCCCTTTCTCTATCCTGCCAAAAATCTCCCTTCTCTCAGCTGTGGGGATTTTGGCAGATATGAATCCATGCAATTTAAATTCTCTTATAAACATTTTTTAGAAGAGAAAGAGCAAGGGCAAGAATGAGAGTGAGACAGAGCTTCCTCATAAAATCCAGAAATAACAACTTTAGAATTAAACCTATATTCCATTAAATTTATTTTAAGGGAATGACTAAGTTGCTCACATGACCGTCTTAAAAGTGAAGAGAAAATGTAAGTTCTGTTACCTTTGGTTATAGACAGGAGTGGGCATTTAATGGTAACAGCTGGGATTTGGCAGAGAAAATAAAATATGATTTTATGATTAGCATGCACATTTTCAGAGAGAATAAAGATTTAATGTTTCAATATTAAAATGTTCTCAAATATCTTGAAATTTATTCTTTGGCTACTTTTTCAAGTCTCTTAAAGCATGCTTAATATGCAATATTAGACTAAATGATTATTCAACTAGATTATTTCTTATGTCATTTGTATATTTATATATTTACGTAGTTCATTTGCATCAGTTCATTATTCTTCAGATAATTTCTTTTCCCTTTACACTGTGTGAGGAATTTGACTGGAAGTTTTCAGACTCAGGTTTTTTATCTGTCATAATTGTTCAGCAACTGTTCCAGCACCATAACATTATCATCATCATTATTATTAGTGGTAACAGTAATATAAAAAAACTAGTACTGTTAGAATACTTTATGCTTTACAAAAAAGTTCACAATTGCCCTGTGATAAAAGTGAAACCCAATTACTTGTTAACATTTTAAAACATTTTTATTTATTTATTTAAGAAATATTTTGTTATTTGTGAGAGAGAGAGAGAGAGGGAGAGTGTACATTAGAGGATTAGAGGGACAAAATCTTCAAGAAGACACCCCTCTAAGCACAGAGCCCAACATGGGGCTCAATCTCAAGACCCATGAGATCCTGACCTGAGCCGAAACCAAGTGTCAGACGCTCAACCAACTGAGCTACCCAGGCACCCCTGCTAACATTTATTTTTAAAGATTAATTTAACTTAATTTAATTGAAAATCTTACATGACTGGGACACAGTTTAAGGAGGTTTAATATATAGCAATTTGGAAGCAAAAAACAGGACCTAATTCTACTGGCTTCAAATATTTTTTTTTCTATGACTTGTTGTTTTTTACATAGTTGCAATTATATGATATACACATTCTTTCATCTTTAATTTTATCATTATATTAAAAACCTGTTCTAAAATATAGAAAAGACCCTTCATAAGAAAGGAAGAATACCATGATTATTAAGCATACTGAAAATAATTTCAACTAATCAACACTTAAGAAATCATAAACCAATATTTGACTTGGAAACATCTTGCCTATCAATTTTGGAAAACAAATTTTAACAATAACTCCTAATTGTGGACAAAATGCAGAGTAACAAGCTTTCTCACACACCAGTAAAGAGAAGGAGAGTAAATGGTCACAACAGTTTTGGAAAGTACCATGGAAGCACTGTGGAAGGTGTTACAAGACTCTACACACACTCACATGTGCCTTGGCCCCAAAATTCTATTCTTGTGAAACAATCACAAGGGAACAATTTTAAAAAAGTAGAGGCAAAATATGTGTTTCAGAACCTTTTTGAAACCAAAAATTAAGAAATAGCATAAATGCTGAATAACATAAATATGATTAAATAACTTGAAGTCTATTGCCTCAATTCCATGTGATGCACGGGTTTAAAATGTTTACCAACAATATACTAGAAATTATTTCTCTTCTTCTCTTGCATAGGTTTTCCTCCATGTTTTTGCTTTATCCTGTGTTCAGTTCATGTTAACAACATCCAGAAGTAGACAGAATCTCTCTAATTGTTACAAAGTCTAGGACTTTAATTAGAACAACTCTACTTATTTCTTCCTGAACCAGTCTACTATGTCAAGGAGGGCTGAGGTCAGAATCCCAAGAGCTCATGATGGATCAATACCTCTGCATGGGCTGCTATGTAATAGGGACAGAGGATAATGGATGCTGGCGATGCAAGTTACTACAGTTTTAGAAGAAAACTGATGTAATATAGGGGTATAATTGTCACATAGCTGTCTTCTTTTTTTTAATTACTTACTGGTTCAGTCTTTTTTTTTTGTTTGTTTTTTGTTTTTATTCTTTTTTTAAATTTAAATTCAATAAATTAACATATGATGTATTATTTGTTTCAGCAGTACTGGTCTGTGATTCATCAGTCTTATATAATACCCAGTGCTCATTAAAACACATACCCTTCCCAATGTCCATAACTCCATTACCCCATCCTCCCACCTCCCTCCCCTCCAGCAACCCTCAGACATAGCTGTCTTAAATAAAGAAAAAGGTTATAAAAAGTACAATGACACTTACTAAATTTTTTTTTTTTTAAATGAGGATGGAGAGGGAGACTAGAATTTTACTCTGTACACTTCCTCATGGGATTGGAGAGAAATTTTCCTTGTGGACATAAGGGAACAAGATTTTCCAAAATAAAAGTTCCAATATCCAGAACCACTTTAAAATTCAATTTATTTAAAATAAAAAAATAAAAAAAAACAAAAACAGTTCACTCCTCAAACATTTCAAATGAATCCATTTTAAAAATCTTATCCCCAACCTAGCAAACCTGGTACCATTATCAACATTTTATAAATGGGAACATTGAGGCTTATCGAGTAGAATTAATTTGCTCCCGGTTATAGTAATTGGAATTTTAAACCAGTTTTAACTGTAAATTCTATGGCTTATGTTATTTTCTCACTGGTGTTAGCAGCAAGGAGTCATGCAGTGTGATTTCTTTTTAACAAACTTCTTGAATAAATAATCTATGTCTGTTTTTAAATTAAAGCATTTTTCTAGATTTTAACAATGTAGGAAAAATATAAATTTAAATGAAATTGTAAAATTTATGAGAAAATGATGGGTGTGGGGGATAGTGTATGGCCTCTAGAGAGATTGAGGAATATGGGAACTCCATATAATAAAATCGCCTGCATAATAATCACTGGCCCTTGGTTGTGTATACTGGCGTCCCATATTCAAGTGTGTAGTAAGTGTAAGGTTGGAAACTGCTTCCTGTCATCTGGAAGAAAAGCAATCAACAGGAAAGCACATGGCAAAACTATGAAAATGCTCACATGGAGACATAACTAGAGTGTTCCAGAAAATCTCTGAAGTGTTCCTTACCACCAGAATACCTTCTGTCTAAAAAATATTTTCAAAATTGATGTAAATTTAATGAAGCTAAACCGAATATGAGACATATCATTATGCATATATATTTCAATATATTGCACAGATGCAAAGTATCTAGATTTATACATTCTCCGTTAGAATGCATTAAGTTCAAGATACAAATATAAGCTTGTAAGAAAAAATAACTTATTTTCTTATAGAGTGTATCATAAACTCCAGTTCTATAGCCATGTTAGAGCTGTGATCTGCGGTCTGGGGGGCTTTGCTCCAGCTCTGGTGTGGGAATGTTTGTGGATCTGGCCAGTTGATTTATTTTGTGATGACTCTTTCTCATAGGTAAACTGATACAGCTGTCCTGGATTATGTCTAAAATTTTCTCTGGTTCTGAATGACTATTGTTCAATAATTCTGCCCAAACAAATAGTTCTTCCAGTAGAGTGCACACATTTTATTCTGGAGTGTGCTCATAAATACATGATAATTGATTTAGCAAGTACTGAGTTTCTATTCAGCTAGGGCACTAGGGATGCAGTGGTCAACAAGAAATATGGATTCTACTTCTTTATTAATGTACTCTTTGAAATAGAAGAAGGTAATAAATTTATTTTTTCTCCAATCTCAATCTTTAATCCCAGAAGAAAAGCTCCTGCTTTCTACCCTGGCATATATGTGTGTATATGCATAGATATCTTCCAGGGATTTTCTTTTTGTCACTCTTATGTTACACATTACAAAAAAAAAAAAAAAAGTTGAGTAGGACCTAGACTTTTCTTTTTTAAAAAGTCTAGCGTTACCTAAATCAAAATTACAGCTTCTCTTCCAGTATGATGCTTAACCTACGCACACCTTCCCCACAGCCCTGTGTCTGATTCTTTATTCTCCCTGTCACACCTCCCTACTCACTGCCTGCCGCCAATAGATGGGGTGGTGGTCTGAAAATTCTTCTTAGAGGAGTTATTTCAGCTTACTATCCCAGAGAAAGGGAGCAAGCATAAGAAATCATTTTAAGTTTATAAACTGAAAGCCCGCAGGCCCCATCCAGAATATAGATACATTTTTTCTGATCGCACCACACTTTAAAACATTTTTATTAATTGCCAATATTTATAAAGTTGGAAGGCTGTAAGTGATAAAATAGATTTCTAGCTTCTTTCATAAATCAGAAGATCTAGTACCCCTGAGCCAGCTTATTAGTGTGATCCAATAGCTAGAGCTGGGTACAGCTGTCCCCTCTAAGCCCCGTCATTAAGCTCCCCGCTACTCACTAATGGATTATACCCGGCTTGCTTTGCTGAAAAGATCAGTCGCATTGGCATTTGACATTCGAATGCTAGCCTACAGGCATGAGAAACTGCAAGTTCCTTAATATGTATTTCAGTTAGGGTTCTTATTTATAAACATCGGAACCAGGTCTAACAAATTTAGCAAAAGCAATTTGATAAAGGATAGTAGATAGCTCACACAAACTCTAAGAGGAGCAAAAAAAAAAATCTGGCTGGGAAGCTCTGCAGCCCAGGACAGCCAAATCACAGCCTTGTGCTGACCAAGATGCTTTTCTGTTGTGCTCCACGGGCTCCGCGGCAGGCACCGTGTCCCGAGATCTGCGATGGTACCGCTGGGCTTCTGGCCCCGCTACCGAGAGTCTTCCCTTTTTCCACACCACACCGCACCACACCACCTCCCTCTGCAGCAGCATCAAATCTGCTCAATGTCACCATCCTCCTGTTCCTTTCTTCTGAACGATCCTTTGAAGGAAACTAAGTCACATCCCTATCTTGTATCTCCAAGCAAGGCCAGGGAAGCAAATTTGGGTGTCTACTTCAGTGAGGTTGCAAGTGTTCATAAGGCACTTCACGTTGGTTGTTTAAGTGACTTGCCTTAAGAAATACAGTGAGCTGCCCTGGTAAAGATGAAATCTGAAGTCACATCTCCTATGCCCCATCAATTATTTTATCCATGACCTTAGCTCTATATTGATAGAAAGCTGTAGTCCTAAGGAAAGGAACTCAAATGGTAGAACTCTCAAGAACGGTAGGAAGTCTTTTACTTTTAATCTTAAAAATTTCCATTTAAAAACCATTATTTCTTGGGGCGCCTGGGTGGCTCAGTCGTTAAGCGTCTGCCTTCGGCTCAAGGTGTGATCAATCTTTAAAAAAATAATAAAATAAAACCATTATTTCTCAAAACATGCATTCAATGCTTGCTGCATATAAGCTTGGATACAACAGGAAGACATCTGACACTGATGAAAGACTACGTCCCTGATGTGCTACCATTAGGTCAGGGAAAGCAGATAAAGTTAACAGGGAACGCCGTCAACTTCTGCTCT
This sequence comes from Ailuropoda melanoleuca, assembly GCF_002007445.2. NCBI lineage: Eukaryota > Metazoa > Chordata > Mammalia > Carnivora > Ursidae > Ailuropoda > Ailuropoda melanoleuca. The sequence continues at coordinate 187,532,416 of NC_048218.1, read as the reverse complement.
AGAGCACAGGTACCTTATTCTAGGATTTATATGGCATGAAACCCCAAAATCTGTCCCATGAGCACTGCCTTAGCACCCTGTAATCTCACACTGAGGCCCAAGTTTTTCCGATAGAAATGAAATTATTCTGATAAGTAATAATTACAATGTACTTTAATTTTCTGTACATATGACCACCAGGTAAATAGGACAGGATAGAAAATTCTTGAAAGCATGAATATGTGTATGCATTCTGAATGAGTGAATGCTTTTAATAACAGGCTTTCAGGTCATCAGAATAGGTACAGAAAGCAGAGCTGAAATAGTTTGCACATCCTCAATCATATTACATTCTTTTTTCACATTGTAATGAGAGAAATAAAACGTCCTCCTTCTTTTGCCAAAATAAGTAGAGGTATCAATTATCTGAAATGTAATTTAATTTCTTTTGTGTGTCAGGCCAATAGAAAAGAAGGGATACAGATATAGTCATAATCAAGAAATCCTAAATAATTGCATTTAGAGGTCTAGCCTAAGTAGCTGGTTCAGACTCTTGTTTGTCTTCATCCAATTACATGACTTACAAAAATGGTGATTAAATGAATGAACAAATGATCTTTTCACAAGCCAGAAGACATGTATATTTGATCACTGATCAGTGAAAACCAGGAAAAGGGAGGATGCAGAGCAGTGGCTCAGAGCGGTGATCTAGAATCAAACTGAGACAGGAAAAGCCCCAGGAGGACAAACCGAGTGTCAGAGACTAGCCACTTCCTTCGTCTAATTTTATTACAAAATGTGTTGAAGGAAAGAAACAACAAAATGAACAGCTTCCCTTCTGTGGGTATTGGGACAACCAACCTGTTAGGAGTGAGTTTTCTTTTTCATTTAATACAAAGAAATTTTGTAAAGATGAGGATACTTTAAGATGTTATAAAACTTATTAGAATTATATCATTTTGAAATAATTGTATTAGAATAAAAGCAGAGCACCTCCTTTTCTCTTTTTTCACTCTCTTATTCTCTCTTTGTCTCTCCATACCTCTGGTTCTCAGTCTTGTTCTGCACACATGAGGGCTTTGTCTCTCTCTCTCTCTCTCTCTCTCTCTCACACACAACACACACACACACACACACACACACACACACCCTCTCAGGCATGCACCTAGATACAAGCAGCACTGCATACCAATAGTAGTTAACCCTGGGACTTAAAGGAACAGAAGAGCATATTTAAATGCTTAAAAATGCCAGAGTACTTTATAACATCTACTACTATTGCTCATTGTGAATCCGACTATAATTAGCTTGTAAGATTACCTCTTGCAAAAACAAACAAAAAAACCAAGATCCCTAAGTTCACCATCTATTGAGAAATCCCTATCTTTTTCTTACCCTGAAAAGCTCCCGTTCAATCGCTAGAGTGGTCTTTTACTGTGTATTCCATTATTTGGTAGACAAGTCTGTGTTGATCTATAATTCCATAGAAGCACGGGCTAAGAAAGCCCACATAGGCCACTTGAATATGAAAAAGGAAGTAATTCCTTTTACATATTGGGAATAACGTGATGATATTCCTACACTGAGCGGTGAAAAAAATGAACACCTGCTCTTGCCTGGTTTAAAACCTGGTCTTCTAATCCCTAAACTTTTTGTATCTAGTAATGCAGGCTAGGTTTGGGAGTGGGCCCAAGAGAATTGCTGACCCAGAAGACAGTCATAGGCTCAGCGTGGAGAGGGTGAAGCAGCCCTGGAATCAAGGTGGAATGCTCACAGGCACATGAAGGCTGCTGCACTGACGCGCCCTGCTCAAGCTGTACCTTTATCTCCAGGGCATGTCAGCTTAGTCACGGGTCACTCTTAAGAGGACTCTTCTTTCTTGATATGATGCTTAGTCAGGTCCGCTTTCTACCTCTGATTTCTCTCCCTCTATTCTCCCAAGCTACTGTTCTTACCACCTCCATACAGGTCATTTTCCCACTCTGTAGGCATTTGATTGCTTGTTTATTTATTTATGGTTGTCATAATTAGGTTGACTCTAGTTACTGACTCTCTTTAAATTCCTAAATCAGTACTTTCATTCCCAACCTCCTTCCCAGGTTTGAGCCACACACGGCAAACTGCCTGTTGGATATCAAATCCTGCTTAGATTTCAGTTGTCAAGTAACTCTTCCTGTGGCTTCCACACTTTACTGTTATCATTGCTCTTAAAAACTCACATGATTATTGATAACCCTTTCGCCCTTTGTACAAACCCCTCAATCCACTGAACTGCAAGTCTTGTTTTATTTATTAATTTTTAATATGCATGCCACATTTTCCGGGGCTCTGCATTAATCCCTGACTTGTGATTCCTATTGTGACACCTGGATTGTTGTTTCGTTGTCCCTTGTCTTCTGTCCATTCACTGATAAGCCAAACTTTCAGGAAATTATTGTAATAATCATTCCGAACCCGCCTTCTGATTATATACCCAATCCCCTTTTATAGATCTTCAACAATTCTCTGTTTTATAACAAATGCTGTCATGACACATTTGAAGCTCTTGAAAAATCTGATGCTGTATTGTCTCATCTTATAAGGCCATGTCTTATGCATCCGGTACCAAAATTACATTCCTTGGTTTTCCCTAAACATGCTTAATCCTTTGATCTGTGTTGTGTCCTCTGGTTGATATGACCTTCATCTTTGTATGTTAAAATAATACATATTGTTCAAGGATACGTACAAATGCAAATGAAGGAATCCAGGAATACTTCTTTAACTATGCTTATGTCTTTAACCTGTTTTGTATCTTTGTCTCTCTCTATCAGTGTATCTGTGCCATTTCACCTACTAGACTATATAATTTTTTTTTAAGTGACTGACTGTGTTATCATGTCTAATCCTTTTCTTAGTAACTTTTAGTATGTATTTAAGGAGTAGATTAATGAAATACAGCATTAAAATCACATAACGAATTAACATATTAAAAATGGGGTTGCAACAGATTATCCCTTAAAAATTCCTCAAGTGTACTAAGATTCAACAAAATCAGGAGGCTTAAAGATATCTTCAGACATCCTGATATAAATAATGAAGTATATATCCTTTATATTCCTTAATAATGATTGCACTACAAAACAGAATTCTAATAATTTGTTGAAATAATGTTGCAAAATAGAATCCCATCACATTAGCTGGTAATATCACAGAGGTGTCCACAACTATCTTGGATAGTCAAAAATTCTACCTTCTGTTGCTGCATTGTTTTTTTCCCCTTCACTCTACTTCTTGAACTCTGGTATTGTTAGAATCTCATTAATGTTTTCAACCGAGTCACAAAATGATCCAATCTTAATTTTATCTTGGCACTTCCGATGTTATTAATTTGCATACACGATATCCATTTACCTTACCGTAGGCCTTGTTTGTGTTAGCAGCATACATCTTTGAGCCTCACTGAAAATGTTTCATTGTTCAGGAAATGCTCTAAGATCATGAGTCTAGTCATTATCTGGTATTCACTAAGGACACTCTGTGTAGAGATTAGTTGAGGGTGAGAAAATTACACTGCAATCGGACAAAGCACCAATGCAGTGAAATTGTTGGATGCATTGATAGTTTCAAATGAAAACTAGCAAATTCTACATAGAAGAAAGAGCATGGGCTGTTCATACGATAACATTACTACTTACTAGTGGCTTAACCTTGGATGCACTGCCAACACTGTGAGGCTCAGTTGTTTAATTGTGGGGTTTTTTTTTTTTAGTGTGAGAAGTGAATAGGATAATAAAGCCAAACTTAAAATATTGTTATAATGAATAATAGAGATAAGTCAAGTACCCCCAAACTCATAAAGGTTCAATCATTATGGCTAAACTTCTTTAATGTATGCAATCACATGAATTGATGTTTTTAGTATTCATTTTAAATATAACACTTTACCAGATATTTATTCATTTTTTAAACAAATCTATTTCTAGTAACTAAACTATCCACTGTCAGGGATCAATAATCTTATTACATATTTGAAGCTGCTTGACTAGAAGACCCTGCTCATCATTTTTTTTCCTGTACAGTGCTGTGCACCTGGAACCTGGGTAGTGCTTAGGACAAGTTCATTCACTGAAAGTGAGCAGAACTACCGAGAGATAGAAGCTCCACATTATTTCCAATGATTTAATTAAAACAAAATATAATTAAAGTGAAGACAGCATTCTCTAAAATTTCACATGGGCAAAAATGTTTAGGAGACTGTGAAAAATAGCTTTATTTAATAATTAAATTTGATTAGAAATATAAGTAAGAGGTGAATCAGAAAAAGAGATCTACCTTAGGTAGGGCTTGATAATAATTTGGGAAATGATAAAAATCTAAATCTTTAGTTGCCTTTTGCATCTCTCAGAATTATAATAAACCTATGCTAAAATATATATCCTTCATTTCCTTAATCAAGACTGGTTTCTACAATTTGAAACTATAGTTTCCATGGTTAGAATGTTTCTTGACAATTTCTAGGGAATTTGGTTAAAGAACTAATATTGGAACCATTCTTTATCTGCAGTATTATCACTCTGGGCTCTTTAATTTCTGCCTCCATCCTAGACTAGACTTGGATGCTTCTCCTCTTCCTCTTATACAAATGCATGGGACAATTCTATGTCTTGATTCTGGCCTGTAATTTCCAGTTAAATGATAATGATGTATGTTTTAGATACAGTTAAGTATGATTTAATTTGCACCTTCTCAATTACAAATGTTACCTGCTTTGGGACTCTAAAGGGAAGAGCACTGCTGTTTCTTTGCAACTATTCTATGCCAAACATTTCACATATTATTTGGTTTTAAATTTACATTGTTTGTTATTATTCCAAGAGGACAACAAAAAGATGCAAGTGAATCTTCACTTTTTTTTAAGTCTTTAAATGTTGTGCTTTCCCAAAACTGCTTACTGTAAATACTGTTTCTCAAGATGTTCGTTTCTGAATGACAAGATAAGGATACAGTTAATCAGGGTATTATCAAATAACACTGGTTATGTTAAATTATTTTAAATCAATAATAAGTTGATGTGTTCTAGTAAATCGGATCACATGTGTTCAATTCAGCTGGAAGATGATATAAGGAATCTAAAAACAAGTATGAGGCTGTATTTGTTTTCTTAAAAATTTTATCTATCCTGAAAAATTCTTTTAGTACAGCTAGGAGGATAGCTTTGAATATCCTTGAGGCAATAATTCAGGAATAGCTTTGAGTCGATGACTCTGAAGTGCACAGTTCATAAACGAGGTGCCTGCTTTAGAGAGGTGGCATGCCAATGAGTCCAAAAGGGAAAGCTACCAATAGTAAGGTCTTTATGAACAAACTGAATTGGTAAGACAGATCTGTACTCAGTGTAGAAAGAATACTAGGTCACTAATTCTTACTTTTGACTATCCTTAATATATTCAGAAGTCAGTAATACCATCTGTAGCACCATCTTTAAGTGGGAAAATATGATTTCTCCACCTCATTTATCACTAGCCTCATCGTCATCTCAGTCTCATTCTGCCCAATTATTTCTCTGTCCCAACATTCTGTGGATGTTACAGCAATAATTTCATGTCCAATTGGAGGGATTCTCAATCTTGAAAACTGATTCTGATTGCCATTCCTCTTAATAATTCAGTGTTTTTCTGTCTAATTTAATTCCATTATTAGAAAGTCTGTTTATCTAGTTTTATACTTATTTATTGTGCTCTAGTTCTGACTTCGGATGTTACTTTATTTATAGAGTAATATTTCAATTCAATAAATAAGTTATACAAATAAGAAAGTTCCATAATATTTGTGAGTCATAGTTCTTATCTTCATGCTATATAAATTACCCAACACATGTTTTTTCTGCCTCTTTTTTTTTGGCTTACTTAGTTGATATTTTACATTTCAAAATATGCCCACATACAGATAAATTTAAAAACAACATATTCTTGAACTTACAGGAAAATGTGAAGAGAAAAATGCAATCACTTTTGCTGGAATTAAAGTTTAGTCTTGATATAATCAATCACAACCTAGATAAATATCAGGTTGACCACACTATGGCAGCACGACCATGACACCACTGATATGAGCGTCCACAAAACATATACTTCCTAGATGTGTTTCTGAGTCTGTATGGACATTTTTTAGATGTTCAGGATTAAATATGCACAACTGGGAGGGAAGCATAAGCAAAGCCCATCCAGGAGAAAATTCATAACCTGGAATCACAAATGAAGAAAATCAGTATGGATATCAGAATTTTAAAATTATCAGGGACTGGGAAATCTAAAGCTGTTTCTGCACTTCCCTGATCCCAGCACACTCAACTTTTAAAGATCACAAAAGACACGTAAGTGCATTAAGTGTCAACATACTGTGGAAATCAGATACTTGGAAACCATGTCAAGGATAAGGAAATAAATAATGTGGCAAAATCGAAAATGTGGGGATAAACATGGTAAGAACGGAAGGATTATATCTCAGTGATCGATTACACTAGATTTTTCCTGTGGTTGTTTTGTGTGCATTATCAACCATTATGTTACATAATAGAAAGAAATTCCTAATTCTTAAGCAACTGAAATAAAGAAAGAAAAGCTGTGAAGTAGATGCTTGAGAACTTTTTTAAGAAGACAAGATGAACTCTCTCTGGTATTCTGTTCTTTCCGATTGACTACAGAATATTCCTCTCCAAGGAAGCAGGCCCACTAAGAATGTAAAAAATTCCAGTTCAACTCATAGGTAGGTAATGCTACTGCCTTTTTTCTATTACAGATTTTGTATTGCAGATGTTGACCATCTCCTGATAATTGGACCCCGGTAAGTTCAACCTATATAGATAGATAGGCAGGAAAGACAATGTGACTGAGACGGAAGGAAGGAGTAACCTGTAAGAAAACAAGTGAGTAGAAGAATTGCAAAAAGCATTTTAAATGGTAGAAATTCAATCTACCTAATGTGGCCTATGGACTCTTTATTTCTCCAAATTATGTAGAAAGCATGATTGGATGGGGGTTGGGCATGAGTGCAGTACATATTTAGTGCAAAGCGGAGTTGATATGCTGTGCATCCTGCCACCCTGCATAAATAGTAATATGAAGAATTGTAACTGAACTGGGATTTCAATGGATGCAGAAGAGACCGTCTTCCCATTCATACAGTCTTTGAAAATATTTATGAGACGTCTTTATACCAAGTTCTGTTAGACATTAGAGAGTTAACACAAAAGAGACATAATGCTTATTCTTAGGGAACACACATTGTGATAGGTAAAGAGGAATAATCATATTTACCAATTTAGTAATTAGCATCTTATGACAGAGGTCTTATGTTCTAGAATATGGAGGAGCATGGAAAGAATAACTCAGTTTTCCTGGAAGGGTTATGAAAGACCTTAAAGAGAGGAGAATATTTGGGTTAAACATACGAGGGCAACAGAAATATATTAGGTAGTTTGGAAGGCAATTCATTTTCTGAGAGGGTTTTGCAAGTTCGGCTCTCTGTAAAGCCAGCTCTAAAACAGGGATTAACTTGCAGAATGTTTATTAAGAGGTGCTCTTGGAACCAGACCCTATGGAAGTAAAGGAAGGGAGCAGAATAGAGTAGAAGGTGAAGTCCAAGTGTGATGGAGGTCCAATTATAGCTTTGTCCTACCCTATAGGGAGCTCTGGAAATAGAGTGGACTTTGAGGTTTGTTCTGGGCTAGACTGAGATAACCAAGCCGTTATACCCTTCATATCAATCAGGCATTTGCGTGAAGGACACCCCAAGAAGCAGCAATCCTCCTAGGAGAGGCAGTGTATCAGGGACTGACAACTAAATGGTGTTTGCTGACCATGCTCCCAGCAGCTGGGCTAAAAGTTCTACCTTGAAGAGGAATTGGGGCATATCACAATGACCATGACAGAGGTGACATGAATAGAGGCTTGAGCTTGATGGAAAAGGTTGGGAATAGCCACGATGATAATGAGAAAACTTGTTGGATAAAACATATATTATAGAACTGAGGAAAAGGGGAACTGAGGGTACAGTGGAGGTTGCTGGAAATGCCAAGTCCAGTTACCCCTCTGGGGCTAGCACAAGTGATTTAAGGAGTTCTAAGCAGCAGACTTTGGTTCAGGCTGATGGAAAAGGAAGACAGAGGAGAGTGTAGCTAGGAGAATGTTTATAGGGGCAATGAACCCTATCAGCTCTTGGGAAAGGCAAGACAAGACACCATTTCCACAACTACATTGCTAGAAACATACAGTGGAGCTGTGGTAGGCAGAATAAGGGCTCCATGGATAACAGATCCATGTTGTAATTCCCAGAACTTCTGAATATGTTACCCTAGATGGCAAAAGGAGTTTTGCAGACATGATTAAAGGTATGGATGGACCTTAAGATAAGGAGCTGATGATTCATTATGTGGGTGAGCCCAATGTAATTACAATGGTCCTTAAAACCAGAAGAGCTACAGGAGAGAAGACCAGAATGATGCAATGTGAGAAAGACTTGAACTGTCATTGCTGGCTCTGAAGATGCAAAGAGGTGTGAACTAAAAAAGGCGGGTAGCCTCTAGAAGCTAGAAAAGGCAAGGAAACGGACCCCACCCAGAACAAACTGATAGGAATTCGACCCTGCAAACACTTTTATTTTAGCCTGGTGAGGCCCTTGTCATACTCTTGACCTACAGAATTCTAAGAAAGAAAATTCATGTTGTTTTAAGCCATTAACTTTGTGGTAATGCATTACAGCAACAACAGAAACCTGAACAGAAGATGCATGTTAGAAGTTAGGTTCTAAATTCAGCACACAAGGTGAATTCAACTGGTCAATACTGAGTTTGACAATAGTTTATATGGCCCATAAAATATAATGAACATGATTTGGCTTATATGACCCTGTATATTCATCTTTATCTATAAATACATAATATGTAAAATAATGTACAGGACACACACTGTACATAGTATATACATGAAAAGTACATATGCACAAAAGTTACGCTCCTTTTTAAAATTACATGCATAATCAGAATTACACAAACTAATAGCATATATGATGTTCTAACCTACTAGATAAAAGGAGATAAGAAAGAAAAGAATATTATTGGAAATGAGGTTTAAAAAACTCTCTGATACAGGTGAATGAGGCAGGAGATCAGCTACAAGAAAAAAGTTAAAACATCAGAATAGGAAAGGCAATTCTGACTTAATTCTGATCTCATGGAGTACTGATGAAAAGGTCTTACTATTCTTCCCATCTAGGAACAGCATTGCTTCCAGCATTTGGGGCAGGACCAAAATTCTGGGAGAGATGAAATATTCCACAGGATTCAGAGGCATGGAGCTAAGTAGATTAATATAGAGCCTGCTGATTCACTAGTAATTTCCTTTATTCAAAATCTGAGGAAAGACTTAAGCTGCTTTCGGTCCTTTAGAAAATGATATAATGATAAAACTTCAGTGTATAGTAGTATTTTTTAGTTAAAAATAATAAAATTAAAATTTGTAATTGAGGCTATTAAAAACCTGTATTCTTATGAATTATATTACATAAATTTGAAAACAAACAACTTCAATCTACAAGAACAATTAATATAGTGGCTAAAAAATGAATGGTGGAGTTTAGTTAACAGACAGTATATTTCTCTTCCTGTTCTGTATCCCAAGAAACCGTAATAAACCCAGAATCTCTTTTAAAATGGCAGATGCACAGTCAATAAGAACTTCACCCTTGAGCAGTTTCCCAAGTGCAGGAAAACAGTGTTCTGATTTTCCCCTTTTGGGAAACAGATCCATTTCATCCCGTGGACTTTTCAGTGATGTGGAAAGTGCAAGATAAAAAAAGGCCTCATCTGCTTATCCTTGAAAATCCAATGCCAGGCTACGGAGATGGGCTGGGGGAGGGAAGGAGGAAAAAGAATGCAACACTAATATATTTTATTTGTTTTGGGGTTTGAGGTCACTATAGAAGAAAAGCAAATATCCCTAGAGCTTAGCTTATAACCCCACCTGTGGTATATAAGAACAAATATCTGGCTTTTTGCTCATGATTGAGTAGTAGCTTGGTTTTGCATTATAAAGCGCCAGAGGTGGGCATCATAAAGATGCTATTTAATACTAAGAAGATACAAAGAGCAAAACAAAAGTCCCTGGACTACAGAAAGTGATTCCTTAGGTTGTAAATCCATGACTCCAAGTTGCATTTTAGATCCTAACAGAACAGATGGTTGCAGGAAATACCCACTCCATCTCTCGGCTGCTTCTGTGATTCCTCCCTCATGTCTGCCCTGCACATTAAAACTGCAGACAAATTTTTACTCTGTGTTAGATACTCAATACATATTTACGTAGTGAATAAAGCAAGGAGTAAATGAATCAATGATTTAACAAATAATTTGCGTTTAAGGACGCTGAACTGCTCCAGTGGCTGTCCTACTGTAAAAATACTCCACTTTTGGCCTTTCTCAATGGTGGTAAGTCCGTGTTTGGGGTTTGTGTCCAGTACTAATTAAGTGTACTCTTCCTTTTAAACACTAATTTCTCAAAAGTGACTCTTGGCTTCTGGAACAGCTCACTTAAATCTTCTCAATTGGTTTGCTGGGGAGATGGCCCTCACCTTCTTCCCCTTAGATACAGGCTCATGTTCTGCACCTCTTAAACTACGGCCATGTTCACACTGGAGTAATTAACTGAATAATTGCCCTAATGGGATTTAACCTTACTCTCAGTCTTAATTGGATGATTGCTCCAGTGTGAACATAGTCTAATAAGCTCCCTAAGAACTTAGCCTTTACCTTCTAAAACCAAAGTCTGCTGTGCTTTCCCTTCATTGAAGTTACTTCATTAGAGATGTAATGAATGTTAAAAACAAAACACTCAAAATAGAAATATGTGTGCTGGAAATAAAAGTTCCACTGATGACACCCCACAGAGATATTTACCATTAAACATTTATAAAGCTTTCCAGAATTTCTTTTCTCTCTCTCCCTTCTCACTGTCTTTTACCATAGATAGATAGATAGATAGATAGATAGATATCTCACACGCATACACATATACATATATGTACGCACAAACACACCCCATATGCAAAATTACATATATATACAAATAAATACATAGATAAATGTATGTGCATACATACATAGACATACATGCATAATAGAAGTCCCTCTAAGAACCATTTGGTTCAATGTGAGATGCTCAAGTACTAGCATAAATATTTACCCAAAACGAAGGTCAAAGCCAAATATCATCACTATAAACTTCCGTAATACTTCTATAATACAAGGATAAATCTGATACTTTACTTAAAATAATTACTTTATTACTGTCATTTTTAGTCAAACACATTTAAAATTTAAGATTATAATGCTAGAACAATAAAGTCTCGGCACTGTTCTATGCAAGAGTGATCTGTGGTCCTTACATGTTACATTTATAAAGCTAAATAAAAGGTTCAGTTTTACCAGATGTTACTAGAAGTGAAGATTGTAGTAGGTGTGGAGATAATCTCATTTTTTTCTAATTCTTGCTTTTTTTTATTTAAATTATTCGTATTATTATTGCTATTATTGTGAGTATTTATGATGATGCTGTCATTCATGATTTTGGAGATTTCCTTCCTTATAACTAAACTCTTCCACTGAATTAAACAGCTAGACATTACATACAGTTTATAAGAGTTGTATGGTTAGGAATATAACATTTATGGAAGCATGTAACATTTTGACAAAATAGAATTATGATATTGAATACCTATTTTTTGGTATCGTATAACTATTAAATAATTTAAATAGACTTATTGACTTGAAAGGGATATTGTGTTCTTTCTAAAGTTATCTAGTAAAGGTGCTTTTGTGACATTCATATTAGCAATCTATTTCTCTATTTAGCTATTTTAGTTGTTGATTATCATTTTCATACAAATTAATAGCTTCTATATTTAAATTACTGCAACTAATTTTACTTTTCAATATTAAATGTATAATTAAGCTTAATTATCTATTATATATATATATTTTTAAAGATTTTATTTATTCATTCGACAGAGATAGAGACAGCCAGCGAGAGAGGGAACACAAGCGGNTTATATATATATATATTTTAAAAGATTTTATTTATTCATTCGACAGAGATAGAGACAGCCAGCGAGAGAGGGAACACAAGCAGGGGGAGTGGGAGAGGAAGAAGCAGGCTCATAGCGGAGGAGCCTGATGTGGGGCTCGATCCCATAACGCCGGGATCACGCCCTGGGCCGAAGGCAGACGCTTAACCACTGTGCCACCCAGGCGCCCCCCTATTATATATTTTAATACATAAATTACCTAGGAGATTTTTTCACTCTAAGGTATGTCCACAATCCTTACTTATATTTAAAAAATATTTATCGAATCCCTAAATACCAATATACCTCTATTTGTATATGTGTGTATATAGATATCATAAACATGCATTTTGATACATATTTAGACATACTTTATATAAAAACCTAAAAACAATGTTGCTTTTTAGCTAGCATCTAGTAGCCATTTTTCATGTTATTATAGACAGTTACATCTATATAACTAACTAATCTATATTAGATACTTTTTGAAACCTCCTCTCCTGGGCATATAAGCTGTTTGTAACTTTTAACTGACACAAACCCTGGTGCCATGATCATTCCTGGTAATGGGCATTGTTTTTGCCCACCCAACATCCATTCTCTCCCATCTGCCTTCCTCAAGGAATCATAATTATGTTCAGGAATTCATTTCTTTTCCACAAGACCCTTCTGTTTCAGGTAAATGTGACAATATTCATGGTTTGAAGCACATATAATTGGTTTAAAAGTAATCCTGCCCACTTCGTTAGCACTTGGCTAAGGAACAGAGCCGTCTGGGCACAATGAGATGTGAAAAGACATTTTCTGAGAAAGTTTAACAACAGCATTTTCCTTTAGAAACTCACAGAGAAAAAAGTAAACTTCTTCACAGTTATTTTGGCTTTATAGTCACTATTCTTGTACCCATTTTTCCAATGCTAGGCAAAGTTTTATGGTTTTTTTTTCCCCAGTTAAAAAGTTAGGTTCAATATTTATTTATTTATTTTTAATTTTTTTATTATATTATGTTAGTCACCATACAGTACATCCCTGGTTTCTGATGTAAAGTTCGATGATTCATTAGTTGTGTATAACACCCAGTGCACCATGCAATACGTGCCCTCCTTACTACCCATCACCAGCCTATCCCATTCCCCCACCTCTCTCCCCTCTGAAGCCCGCAGTTTGTTTCTCAGAGTCCATAGTCTCTCATGCTTCATTCCCCCTTCTGATTACCCCCCTTTCTTTATCCCTTTCTTCTCCTACCAGTCCTCCTAGTTCTTATGTTCCATAGATGAGAGAAGCCATATGATAATTGTCTTTCTCTGCTTGACTTATTTCACTTAGCATTATCTCCTCCAGTGCTGTCCATGTTGCAGCAAATGTTGAGAAATCGTTCTTTTTGATAGCTGAGTAATATTCCATTGTATATATGGACCACAACTTCTTAATCCAGTCATCTGTTGAAGGGCATCTCGGTTCCTTCCACGATTTGGCTATTGTGGACAATGCTGCTATGAACATTGGGGTGCATATGGCCCTTCTCTTCACTACGTCTGTATCTTTGGGGTAAATACCCAGTAGTGCAATGGCTGGGTCATAGGGTAGCTCAATTTTTAACTTTTTAAGGGACCTCCACACTGTTTTCCAGAGTGGCTGTACCAACTTGCATTCCCACCAACAATGTAGGAGGGATCCCCTTTCTCCACATCCTCTCCAACAATTGTTGTTTCTTGCCTTGTCTATTTTTGCCATTCTAACTGGCGTAAGGTGGTATCTCAGTGTGGTTTTGATTTGAATTTCCCTGATGCCTAATGATTTTGAACATTTTTTCATGTGTCTGTTAGCCATTTGTATGTCTTCATTGGAAAAGTGTCTGTTCATATCTTCTGCCCATTTTATGATTTGTTTATTTTGTTTCTCGTGTATTGAGTTTGAGAAGTTCTTTGTAGATCTTGGATACCAGTCTTTTATCTGTAGTATCATTTGCAAAGTATATTCTACGGAATAGGCAAAGTTTTGATTAGATTACTTCCCTGACTGCTAACCTCCAAAGCCAATATTACAATTGTGATCAGTTGGAACCTCACTATTTTTCCATATTTAATCTCTCTGATATTAAGGGCATATCACACAACTTATGAAGAGTGATCATTAAATTGACAGCGTTTTTTCACTCTTATACTGACATAAATTAAATTTTAAAGCTCCCCAGTGATTCTAAAATGCAGCCATGTTTGAGAACTAATGTTTATAGAGTGCCTTTACCCATTGTCAAGTCTTTTCTTACCCAAATTTAAACATTCAAATTATCTTTGATCTCAAAACCCATCTCATAAAAGAAACTAGCCTTCAAATTAGCTAAAAATTTTTATAATCAATAGTGTAGTTAAATCCATGAAAGATTTTTAAAAAAAAAATTTTATGTATTTTTTTGACAGAGAGAGACAGCGAGAGAGGGAACACAAGCAAGAGGAGTGTGAGAGGGAGAAACAGACTTCCAGCCAAGCAGGGAGCCCTATGCAGGGCTTGATCCCAGGACCCTGGGATCATGACCTGAGCCAAAGGCAGACACTTAATGGCTGAGCCACCCAGGCGTCCCATAAAAGATATTTTCATCTTTTCCTTGCTAATTTAAATAAATTCTTATCATACTTTAATTCATCACACACGTACTGCACACAATCCCTGCTTTGCTGCCTGAAATGACATAAAAGATATATGTTTAAAATTATTGTGGATATTAATGGTATTTTTACTTGTAATATTTTCTCAAATTAAAAAGAAAAAATAATCAAAAACACCTGCTTCTCTGGTGTCTTGCATTCTCTTCCAGCCATCATCCTAATTGGTCCTTCCTGTCTGAATGTTACTTTTGATCAGTCCTGACCTGTCCTATCCTCCTTAGTTCAGCTCTTTTTCTGATTTTGGAAGGGCAATTGGCCCTATCCTATGAGCCTTGGGAAGACTTCAAATAATTGGTTGTATGTCTCTGGGTGACAAAATGGGGGGGGCAGAGGCTTTTCTCTGAGTTGATCTGTCTTTGCCAGAGCCCCAGATAACTAAGAATGACAGCAGCTGTGTCACTGCTCTAATGGTGTGGATTCAAGCATAGCTAGAACTAACAAGATGCACAGACAATAGGGAAACATCATTGCAGGAAAATGGAGAGGTTTACAAATGCTGCTCTGATTGTGTTCAGATCTCGTCATTTCAAAGTGGGGACCCCACAATGCAAATGTGTCCTCAGAAGGGCACAGACTGTAGAGTGCCTGAGAAACTCAGGGAACTCCAGTGGTTGGTGATGGTGGCAAAGCTGGCAATCCTCAACAATTCACTGCCTGAGTGACAGGGCTCAGAAATGAGTGACAAGGCAACATTGGCAGGTTAAAATTTTATATATATATGTGTATATATATATATATATAAAATAAATAAATATAAATGTGTGTGTGTGTATATATATATATATAAAAAACACTGTAGCAAAATAATACTTCTACAACTATAGAGTGACAAGTGAAGTTTTGTTGCAGGGATGTAACTTCAGGAGACACTCCTATGCCAAGAGGCACTTACCTGGGCCACGTTTGACCCTGCAATGCAGTTAATAGCTTTAAATTGCAATTTTTAGTCTCTGTCATTTTTTGCCCTTCCCAACCTCTTTATCATTTATATTTAATTATGGAGAATGTTCTAAAAATGTTCAAGAAAATCAACCTATGTTTAATTTAAAATTCTATCCTACTACTTTGCCCCACTGCATGCAATCACAGGGAGTCACTGATGGGATCACCCGCTGATTGCCACAGAAGGATGGTTGCCTTTTTCTCTTTTTCAGGAAACAACTTCCTCAGCAACTGGTTCTTCCTTCCTGTCCCAGCCGGAGGTTTAACGAGAACTCTTTTTTTTTCCCCCGTAAGTTAGATTTTAATTTGGCCATTATAATAGCACTAGTGTGAGACAGAAATGTGTGCTTCTCGATGCTCCTCATAGATATTACTACTACTGCTCTTTTATTTATGAATGAATAAATGGGTGAGTGAATAAATGAATGAGTGAGGGAGTGCTGTCAGTAAGATTCCCTACTGAGGCTTCTCATATTCCTTAGAATTCTCAATTAATCAGTCAGGAGTATAGGTCGTTTTTATGTTCATTATCACTTTTCTTTCCACTATTCTAAACATAGAAAGTTTCTGGCTACTATCAGAGTTTAGCACGAGGTTTTTTCCCTCACCCCTCATGAAGTGGTAACATAAAGTAGTAGTAATAAGGGCGAGAGGAGCCGAGCACCTGGGGGAGCTTTAAATACCCTTTCAGCTCCACTAGTTTTCTCCTTCATTCTGACCTGGATAAAGACATTTTCTCAATCTCATGTAAATTGCTCTAGGAACACAGCCTCAAACTAGTCTCACCTACCTGCAAACAAATCACCAGTCTTCCTGTTTTGAAAAACTGGCCCTACCACTGACTAACAGTAGTAGCTTTTACTAAAATGTTTAATTTGTTTCAGATAGAGATGGTCCCACTTCATTGTCACGGTGAGCCTATGAGACATGCAGGATCATTATTTCCCCACTTTACAGATTAGGAAATTACAGTTTAGAAATATTAAGACACTTCATCAAAACCACACAGTTAGCAAAGGAGTCAGAATTTGAACTCAGCAGTTTATTCTTAAGCAACACCTTCTACTGACATTGCCCATTGATTGCTCATAAGCGGTTCTTATATTTTCTCAACTGTATTTTTCTGAGGTAGGTAGAAATAAATTGGGCATCCACTGAAATTAGGCATATGAAATATCCGCTTGCCATCAGCTAGCTATTAGTCATTGTGGAATATTATGAATATCTTATGACAAGCAGGTTTTTTTCTAAAAATGTGTTTATTTTTTTTTAAAAGATTTTATTTATTTATTTGACAGAGATAGAGACAGCCAGCGAGAGAGGGAACACAAGCAGGGGGAGTGGGAGAGGAAGAAGCACGCTCACAGCAGAGGAGCCTGATGTGGGGCTCGATCCCATCACGCCAGGATCACGCCCTGAGCCGAAGGCAGACGCTTAACCGCTGTGCCACCCAGGCGCCCCTAAAAATGTGTTTAAAAAACTCTTATTCAGGGGCGCCTGGGTGGCACAGCGGTTAAGCGTCTGCCTGGCTCAGGGCGTGATCCCGGCGTGATGGGATCGAGCCCCACATCAGGCTCTTCCTCTATGAGCCTGCTTCTTCCTCTCCCACTCCCCCTGCTTGTGTTCCCTCTCTCGCTGGCTGTCTCTATCTCTGTCGAATAAATAATAAAATCTTAAAAAAAAAAAAAAACAAACTCTTATTCAACTCTGTGTCCCTAGAACCCAGCACAGTGCCTGGCATGTAGCAGATTTTTTTTTATAACTGTTTACTGTTAAATTGCTGAGTTTAGGTTAAGATTATTTGAGATCGTGATAGCAATATATTCATTTTTGTAGTCATCTTCTAATTAATAAAGTATTTATTGAGAGACACTAGATGCTGGGTGGATGGTAGGCAATGAGTATGGTATATTTTGGGGCAGAAAAATCACAGTCTAACCTACCACGGAGAGAGAAAAACTATATTATTTTGCTATATATTTTACAACTGATTAAATATAATTGGTACCTAGGAGAGAGGAGAAAAGATATTCCCAGTGAAATTTGTCCTAAACGGACATTAATCCAAATTTATCCTATTTCTCAGGAGTCTCCCGACTACTTGCAGTTTGTTACAGTTTTTAGAGCATCTGGAGCTAGAAGGGCAAGTGTCCCCCTGAGAACCATTTACTTTGAAAATTTAAAGATCATTGTGAATTTACAGATAATTAGTGGTTCTTTTCCTGGCCAAACACACTCTCTTAGGCCGCATTTAAAGAACCAGTGAATCTTGCATGGTACTAGAAGATTCACTGGTTTGATAAAATATCTGTTTGCTATCTTATATCCAGTTTAGTGGGTTCTGAAAATTATTAAGCTAATAAATCTCAAATTTCAGTGTGCTAATGCATGATCTGAATTCTTTCAATTTGGACAATGGAAAACTACACCACTCGTGGACTTTGAATCAAACGTCTGCTTAAAGGCAGATATGGGTTGGATAACCTGATTCTGTTCGTCTTAAAAAGCAGGTTGTACACTAAGATGTACGTATCTACAAGCTCTGTTCTGATCTGTATGCAGCTTTTAAGAATATAGGTTCATTTAGTGCCTCTATTCACTACTTATCCAATGATACTCATTTCCCTAAGAAAAGATCACAGAAACAAGTCATCTCTGGATTAAAACAGTGAAATAAAATGTGTAGAATCAAACTGTCACACTTGGAAAGGTTTAGAAAAATACTTTAAAATTCTCATTCTGCTTAAAGTTGGATGTCATCGTAAGTCACCTCTTTCTGCTTTAATGCTAATCGTCTTGGAGAGCATAAGGCTTCAATTCTACTCAGATCCAATAACCTCAGTACTGCTTGGTGATTCCTGGCATCCTGTATCTGAGGTTTCTTTATTAACTTCGTAATTAACCTATAATTTTTCACTTATGAACACAGTGATGTCAGGGGTGTTGGAGTTACTGAGCACACAGAATGCCTGAGGGGTATGCTCTAGTCTGTATGATTTCAAAAACCAGGTATGTTGCCCCTTTCACTTCCCTAGGTTCTCTTTTGGCTCAGTAGCTCTAGCCATGATTGATTTTTTACTCTTTCAGAAGTCAGAAATATGCCTCTGCCTAATTACATCAAGAAGCGCAAACAAAAGAGAAAGAGAATTTCAAATATAAGCATTTTTTAAAGTCCCTCTTCTCCAGATGTGAGAATGTCCCCAGAGCATTTTCTCTGGTTTTCATATGTGCTTGCGGGTTTTATTTCTTCTCCATTTTTTTTTTTCTTTTTAAATTGAAAGTTGCAAAAGCTTAAAATTAGGATCAGGGAAAATCCTATATGCATTTCCCATACAAGCAGCTTTACCTCCAAAAGGTTAAGTTTTACAGGGATTTAAAGCTTGGTCTACCCAAGCGCTCTCAATCCTCCATGCATGTTAGAATCTCCTGGAGGATTTAAACAAGTCCTGACGCTTGTACCCTGCGCTCCCCACCCAGAGATTCTGATTAGCCTTGGGCGGGCCCCAGGCATTGGGAATTTTAGAAGCTCCAGAGAGGATTCTAAAATGCAGGCAGAGTAAGAGGCTCTTTATTCTAAATGAACAATTCTGGTTTCGTGGAGATTTGGATGAAGAGTGGAGATTCAGAGGAATTTTACCTACTAATGTCAGGACTGAGCAGGTATGTGCACTCATTCACCCCACTCATTTTCTTATAAAGAATCCCGTGGGAAGTGAATATGAATTGTATCCTGAGTAGGCATGAAGTTCTCATGGCTACCTATGCTCCTTGTTCTCACAGGAACACACACCATGACACCTGTTTTTCTCAGCAAGCATAGGGGGCAGAGCCTTCCCAGAGAGGACCTGGCCCCTGAGAAGAATTTCCACAAGTGCCAGATCTCTTTCAATATGAGATAGTTAATCCCACGTGCACTTATGGGCTGCACAATTCTTTCAGTACCCAAAATGCATTTACCCCTGACGTATGAGATTATATATTTATATATTAGTGCCGGGGAATATTTAATGTGCTTATGAATGATCTGAATTCCTTCAGTTTGGACACTGAAAGATTGTACCACTATACCACTCATGGATTTTGAATCAAACCTTTGCTTAAAGGCAGTTTCAGGAATTGAGAAAAACACAGAAGCTGTGATAAATATGGAGGCCCAAAACCTTATCCTGAGCAATTTCACTGGACCGCAGCTGGTCCAAACCAACCAATAGGCAAGAAAACAAACCAATCCACTGCCAAACCAAAAAACTGACAAAGGACAAGCCAATGGGGTAGCTCCCACTAAAGCAGCTCTCCCTGTACTTTTTTTCTGAAATAAACTTATTTTAAGACAGTTTTAGATTTGCAGAAAAATTACAAAGATAGTACAGATATACTCACTATACTCCACACCCACTTCCCCCCCATTACTATCATCTTATGTTAGTTAATAAATCATATTCATTTCAATTAATGTACCAATATTGGTACATTATCATTGAAGCCCATTTTTATTTAGATTTCCTTCTTTTTTACCTAATATTCTTTGTATGTTCCAGGATCCCATCCAGGATATCCTGTTACACTTAGTTTGTCATGTGTCCTTAGGCTCATCTTGTCTGTGACAGTTTCAGACTTCCCTTGTTTTGGTGACCTAAGCAGTTTTGCATACTGGTCAGGTATATTGTAGAACGTTTCTTCATTGGGATTTGTCCTTTTTTTTTTTTTTTTAATTAGACTGAGGTTATGTTTTTTGGGGGAGGAAGACCACAGAGGTAAAGTGTCATTTTCATCACACCATAACAAGGGTACATACTATCAACACGACTCATCACTATTGATGTTAACCTTGATCACCTGGCTGAAGAATTTTTGTCATCTTTCTTCTTTGTAAAGTTATTCTTTCCCCCCTTTCCTTACTGTTCGTTTTTTCAGGAAGTCTTTATATGCAGTCCACACTTAAGGAGTACGGAGTTATGCTCTTTCTTCTTGAGGGCAGAGTATCTATATAAATTATTTGGAATTAATAGAGATTTGCCTCTCTCCCCCCCCAATTTATTTACTCAATCATTTATTTATACATTCAATCATTTATTTATATAAGCATGAACTCCTGGATATTTATTTTATACTTTGGGTTATGATCCAATATTGCTTTATTCATTTTGTTCTAGCTTTGGCCACTGAGAGCCCTTTTAGTTGATTCCTAGGTCCCTTTGACACACACCCTTATTATAGGGTTATTATTATTATTATTGTTATTCTTTAGGAATTCCTTCTTTTCTATTGCTAGAAGATACTCCATGTTCATATTACTTCCTGCTCCATTCCTAGAATCAATCTTTCTACAAGGAATCCTGATTCTTTTTATTGGAGAATAACGTCAGCGGCCAAGATCTGGATGACAGGTATGTTCACTGTTACTAAAGTAGTGTTACTTCTAGATCCTCTGAGCTCACAGAGCAGCAACTTTATATGTGCATACTGATACATAAATATACATATATCTATATGTATTTCTACACATAACCATCTATACCTATATTAAGATAAACATGAATTCATACTGTTTCCAACTCTAATCCCATTACTACACAGGTCATTCTAGACTATCCCCTTTGGTTATCTGTAACCCTGGACTCCAACACTGAATAACCTGGTTCCTATACTTTGCCATCCGTATACTTACTTGATCAATTCCTGTATATGTATGTTTAATAATATTAGAATGATGAACGCTTACCCACATGGGAAACAACTTTGCCAAATGCTTTACTGTGGATGTATAATTCCTTTTACCTTTAGTTCTTTTACCTTCAGTTTCTAGTCAAAACATCATTTTCCGAAGTTTGTTAGGTCAGCACATTCCCCACACCCCCATCCATCCCAGTGAGGTTATGGCATACATATGCAATTCAGCTAGATTCTTTCATCAACAGTGGGCATTTCATAGACTTTTAAAATCATCCCTATGTATGAGAGATACCTGTATTATTGGGAGGAAGAAATGGAATAAATAGCATGTGTCTCAGGAACTTATTCGTGCGTCATATGTGAAATGAAAACCAAGAAAAATCTGTTTTAGAAATCAGCTTTAAAAGAGTAAAGGAAGAAAGGCAAATAATAGGAAAATTAAGAGACTGAATAGGGAGGTAATAATAAACAGCCCTCAGTTGTCAGAATTAATTTTTGCCCCTCAATAAGTCTTAGCTTCAATGACTTTTATTCCAGTTGTAAAAAAAGAAGTGGAATCTAGATACAATAATTCTGTTAAGAAACTAAGTATGGGCACTCTAAAAGGTTTATATACTTTCAGAAGTTGGTAAATAGAATTAAAATAATCCTCCCAAATAAAATATAGAGTACTATTTCTGCCCTCACCTAAGCCATCTTGTAACAGTGTAAGTCTTAATGTTTCAGTGCATATTTTTATCTGTCTATATTAACTAGAGAAACATTCATCATGGGAGAACTAATGAATATTTGTTTAATAAAATCAACAATATTTGAATGTAATTATTACTAGCCATAAATTAGTTGGAAGGCTGAAAAGGTTCATGTGTCTTCTTTTAAAAAAAGTTCAGTTAATGTATAATTGTAGCTTTTCTAAAATCTTCATTGAAACANAAGAACTAATGAATATTTGTTTAATAAAATCAACAATATTTGAATGTAATTATTACTAACCATAAATTAGTTGGAAGGCTGAAAAGGTTTCATGTGTCTTCTTTTAAAAAAAGTTCAGTTAATGTATAATTGTAGCTTTTCTAAAATCTTCATTGAAACAGTTTTACTGTTCTTCATAGTCTGTTAAAAAGTTATTTCAATTCAGCAAAAATTTATTGAGGGTTACTTTTCCGCTCTATGTTTGAAATGAGCCATCCCGCCTCTGATTACTGCACACCAAGGGGCTCTGCCTGCTGGCGCTGTTTCCCTGACCGTCCTGAGCCACGCAGGCACTCTGAAGGAGTTCTGCCAATGTTTCCTTGTTACAACATCATTCCACGCAGTGGTGCTGCTCCAGCTCCCCTTACTGTTGGCATTTCATACATAAATTCCATGCTACTGCTAGTACACAAAGGAGCTGAATCTTAAGCACGGCTTTATTTTTAAAAGACATAAACATGATGGTGAAATTGACAAACATGACTTTATGCCGAAAGTTGCCTGTGTTCCTTCCCAAACCCATAGTTCCACCTCCCTCAGAGAACCATTTTTCTGACTTCTATCATCATAGATTAGTTTTACTTGTTATTGAATTTCATAAATACAGTTATATACTATATGGTTTTTGTGCAGTTTCTTTTACTCAGCATGATGTCTGTGAGAGTCATCCCTGCAGCTATACTTATTAGTAGTTTGTTCTTTTATACACTGATGAGTTGTATTACATTTCAAGGCTACATTATTCTCCTGTTGACGAATACTGAGTTATTTTCAGTTTGGGGCTATGAATAAGGCTGCTAAAGACATTCTTGGACAAGATATTTTTGCAGCATTGTTTTCATTTATCTTGGGAAATACCTAGGAGTGGAATTGTTGTATTACAAGGTATATTTAACTTGATAGGAACTTGTCCAAGAGTTTTCCAGGATGGTTAAAGCATTTTACACTCCTGTCACTAACCAGAACTTTGGTTATTTCAGGGCACCTGGGTGGCTCAGTCCTTAAGCGTCTGCCTTCTGCTTTAGGCGTGATCCGGGCATTCTGGGATCGAGCGCCACATCAGGCTCCTCTGCTGGGAGCCTGCTTCTTCCTCTCCCACTTTCCCTGCTTGTGTTCCCTCTCTCGCTGGCTGTCTCTTTCTCCATCAAATAAATAAATAAAATCTTAAAAAAAAAAAAAAAAGAACTTTGGTTATTTCATGTCCACGCTGACATTTGGCGTTGCCTATCTTTTTTAAGTTTTAGACATTCCTGTGGCAGTATAAAGTATCTCATTCTGATTTTAATTTGCATTTTACCTGATGACTAATGTTGAACACTTTTTCAGGTGCATATTTGTCACTCATGTGACATATCTGTTCATGTATTTTGCCCATTTTTAAATTGGATCGTTTTTTTAATATTACATTATTATTATATTATTTTACATTATATCATTTCTTTAATATAGGGGAAAAGGCCCTTATATTAGAGGAGTACAAGTCCTTTGTCAGATATATCTACAGCAAAATCGTTTCTCAATATGGCTTTCCTATTCATTTTCTAAACTGTGACTTTTGATGAGAAGTCTTTAATTCTAATAAAGTCTAATTTATCAATGATTTCTTTTATGCTTAGTTCTTTATGTATCTTATCTAAAGAAAAAAAAAAGTTTGCCTGACACAAAATCTCAAAGATATTCTCCTGCATTTTCTGGTAGAAGCTTTATAGATTTAGTTTAAGCTTTACATCTACGATTTTCCCAAATTAAAATTTATGTACGATGTGGGAAAGAAAATCAAGATGCATTATACCCCCACATGAATAGCTGGTGGTTTCAACACCATTTTTTGAATTGTATCCGGGACTGCTGTTTTCCCTATTAATCGGTTTACTATATTACACATGGGTCTATTCCTAAATTCAAATTGTTTTCATTGTTCTATTTCTTTTTGGCCAATATCACACTGTCTCAATTATTGCAGCTGTATAGTACATCTTGAAAACAGGTAGTACAAGTTCTCCAACACTCTTTTTATTATTATTATTATTATTATTTGGCTATTCTATGTTTTTTTTTACATTCCCACTGAATTTTAACCCCAGCTTGTCAATTTCTACCAAAAATCACGTTGGTCTTTGTTTTGGATTACACTGAATCTATAGATCAGTTTGAAAAAAACAAAAACCCTAAACCTTAACAATACTGAGTCTTCTAAAACATTAGCATGGTATTTTTCCCATTTATTTTGTTCTTCTTAAATTTCAGCAATGTTTTCATCAAGTGTTCAGTGCAGAGATCTTGTAAATCTTGTGTTAAATTTATCCCTAGGTATATTCTGTTTCTGATGCTATTATAAAAGGTGTTTTATATCAATCAACTTTGTGTATATTTTGCATACAATAAAATACATTTTAGGTGTGTTTCAATGAGTTTTGACAAATTTAAAACCAGACGTAATTAAAACCACAAGAAAGATATAAAACATTTTCATCACACCAAAATGTTCACTTGTGTCCTCTTTCAGGCAACACTCCGACTCCTAGACCTGAGCAACTACTAATCTGATTTCTGACATTTTAAATTTTTCTTCTCTAGTTTTACATAAATGAAAGAATACAGTATGTACTCTTTTGTGTCTGGCTTACTTTGCTCAGCATAATGTTTTTGATATTATTCCATGTTGCTATGTATATAGGCAGTTTATTTTTATTGCTAATGAGTATCCCATTATATAAATCTCACTGTATAACTATCCATTCAGTTGGTGCTGTTCATCATGGTTGTTTCTAGTTTGGGGCTATAATGGATATACGTGTTATGGACAGTCCCATACAAGATTGTGGGTTTACAGGTTTTAATATCTCTTGGTTAAAAATCTAGATGTAGAATGACTGGGTCATATGGTAAGTATATGTTTAACTATATAAGGAACTATCAAACTTCCAAAATAGTTATATCATTTTACATTTTTAATAGAAATGCATAAAATTTCTACTTGCTCCTCACCTTCATCAACACTTGGTATTGTTGGTTTTTTTTTTTTAATCAAATCTTTCCAAAGAGTTTGACTTTTCTTTTTCATTGAGGTTTTAATAGCAATTACCTTATTACTAATGATGTTGAACATAAACTGATATGCTTATATCCTATTCTATATGTTCTTTTGTTAAGTGTCTTTTCAAATAATAGGCTCATTTTTTGCATAGTTTGTTGCCTTTTATTGAAGTGGAACCCCTCTTTATATATTCTGGATATAAATCTTTTGCCAGATAGATGAGTTACAAATGATTATGAATACTATATTGCAAATATTACATCAAAATTATTCTGTTGTGAACTTATGTATTATAAATGTTAGTGAGATACAGGTATTTGCAAATATTGTTTGATTCTAGCAACTGCCCAGTCCAAATGAATGAAATCTTAGCTAATATCTTTTAAACAATGGTATTCAAGTTACCAGAAAGCGGCAAACAATAGTATTGGTAAAGTTTGTTGATGGTGCCTTCCTATCTTCCATCTAAAATTTTCTTCTAAGAGGTGACAGGTAATAGGTAATGGGATAGAGGTGCTATTTATTGCTGCAAAGGCAATCATATTACAGTATATAAATGTAGCAAATTAACATGTACATCTTAAGTTTATGCAATGTTATACATCAAATAAGTCGATAAAAACTTAAAAATTAAAAATAAAATAAAATAAAATCTTTCTTCTCTATAATTTCATGCCCTTTCTTTCTTATAGCTGTGCTGTGCTGCCTATTATGGTACACACAGGAATTCTATGACATACATACCTCTAAGTGATTAAATTAGATAACCACTCATTTAAAAAAGTCTGGAGAATCCTCTACACCAACACTTAGGGTTAAACTCACCGTATGGGCAATGCTAGGTTGGCCAAGTTTCCCTTGGCTAAATACAAGAATAAATATACTTCATGTTTTAATTTCCAAATAATTATTGAACCAAAGATTGTATTTGATCAAAGATTATGTTTGATGAAGATTATGAGATGGTATTTCTGATATATATTTTTAAAAAGACTTCTACATATTTATTTGAGTGGAATAGTAAAATTTTGAAGAATAGACTTCTTCACACTGCCCTAAGAGACTTTACTCCAGCTTAACACCAAATAATCAAATTTCTTTCCGGTACGGTCATTAAAACATATGTATCTAAAAATTCACATGCCAGACTGCTTAACACTTCTCCACTGTGTTCATTAAGATACAAAAATAACCTTTCAGAGTACCTGGGTGGCTCAGTCAGTTAAGCAGCTGACTTGATTTTGGCTCACGTCATGGTCTCAGGGTCCTCGGATGGAGACCAGCACTGGGCTCCAAGCTTAGCAGGGAGTCAGCCTAAAGATTCTCTCTCCCTCTCCATCTGCCCCTCCCCACCACTCACATGCTTTCTCTTTCTCTTTCTCAAATAAATAAATAAATCTTTAAAACGAACAAACAAAAATAAACCTTTCCAATGCCTTACTGAATATTCAGATACCTTATGACAGTTTCTTGATTATCAGGTTGTAAACTTATAAAACAAAAGTTAATTGGACTGAACTCAGCGAATGCTTTATAAACTAAACTGTCTTTCTCAGAATTAACAAAACAATATTTTACAACTTGGTCACAAAATATATTTTGGTCTTAGATAAATATCAACTTTTTTACTCTAATTTACGTGGTTTTCTTTCTTAGCTCATCTCCTTGGGTTTATCTACAATATTGTAATAATTCACCACTCTCCAGCTGGAGGTTTATTGAACTTTTCAAACAAACCAGAATTTCTCCAATGGAAAGGGTAGACATGAAAAAATGTCTTTTCTCACCATACCATCCTTAGTCAAAAGCAATGTTTAACATTTTATTAGCTACTGGTAAATGCTTTCAGTATATGTTAATATTACTTTATGTATACTTTACAGATATCTCTTACACAATTGTTATTAAACTTATGCTTAGTCATTTTATATTGTTATTGCTAACTAGAATGGCTTATCTCCATTGTATTTTCTAATTGTTTATCGCTGAAATATAAACAGATTGCTGGTTATTGTATACTTAGTATGTATTGGCCTATTTATTCAGCTTTATTTTTGTGTCATTTTATTTAGATTTCTTTAAATTAGTATCTTGTAAATAGCAGTTGAATCTAATTTTTTGACCCAACCTGTGAAACTTCATCTTTTAATAACAGTTCTTCTCCCACTAGCAGGTACTATTTATTGTTTTCACTCCCTCCCCCCTCCCACCCTCCCTCCTCTTCTTCCTTCCTTTATTACAACATTTGCAATAGTATTTTATTTTAACTTGCTAATATTTGGGCCATTCTATTAAATCTGATAAAACATGGGTGAATCTTGAATCTCTTCTTTTTATAATAATTTTTTATTATGTTATGTTATTCACCATACAGTATATCCTTAGTTTTTGATGTAGTGTTCCTTGATTCGTTATTTGCATATAACACCCAGTGCACCATGCAATATGTGCCCTCCTTAATACCCATCACCGGCCTATCCCAGTCCCCCACCCCCTTCCCCTCTGAAGCCCTCAGTTTGTTTCCCAGAGCCTATAGTCTCTCATGGTTCATTCTCCCTTCTGTTTACCCCCTCCTTCATTCTTCCCTTCCTTCTCAAATCTCTTTTCACTGCATTTAGAACAGTTTGTTTTCTCCTTTTAGATTGAGGCCAAAAGATTTGTATCCTTTATATCCTTCTGTAGCTTGATGGAATGGTGGGGTGAGAGGCAGGGCCAGAGGTGGAAAGAGCTTAAAAAGTTGGAATGTAATCACTTATAAAAAGCCCACTCCCTGCTCTCTCTTCTAAGGTACTTGTCAAATGCCTCATGTATGAAGATTTATGCCATCGGGTTCAGAGAGGTATGGTAATACTGAGGACTTTAGGCTGTGGGACATTTCCTTAATCCAGTATGTAGTCACTGAACTTCACTTTTTTAAGACCTGTTCACTTTCAACATTTCAGCAGTTTCTCTCCAGCAATCATTTCTTATTCTTCTTCTAAAAAAATATGTAACTTTGCTTCTTTTCAAATTTCATAGTCATGGCAGGCTGAAAATGGCCCCTTGAAGATATGACGTCCTAAGCCCTTGGAACGAGTAAATGCTGCCTTACTTGGAAAAAGGATGTTTGCAAATGTGATTAAATTAAGGCTTTTGTGATAGGGAGACTACTCTGATTATCAATTTGTGCCCTAAATGCCATCACAAGTGTCTTTTATAAGAGAAAAGCAAAACAGTTCACAAAGACGTAAGAATAGAAGAATGTGAAGACATGTGTAGACAGAGCAGAGCTGGAGTGATGTGGCCATTAGCCAAGGAATGCCATCAAACACCAGAAGCTGGAAAAAGCAAGGAATGGATTGTCCTAGAGCCTCCAGAGGGTGCATAGCTCTGCTGACATCTTGACTTCAGCCTGGTGATACCTGATTCACACTTCTGGCCTCCAGAACTGTGAAATAATGAATTTCTATCGTTTTAAGCCACCGAGTTTGAGTATTTTGTCCCAGCAGCCACATGAAACTAACACAGTACTACTGGAATTCTAAGAATTTGTTCACCTTACCAGTATGACTTTGGGAAACTGGGGCATTTTAAGGGTTGTGGCAAGCTGCCAACTTCTGCTACATTCCAGAACTCGACTTCCTTTTTCCTTTCTTTTTCCTTATTTCACTGATTTTTAAGATCTGTTGCTTTAATTATGTTCCTCTTCTTATTTGATTGCTTTATATTATTTTTATAGACGCATTTTATTTCTTCTCACTTGTCATAATATTCTAAGATTGTTTATAATATTATTTCAATATGAAATCTTAACACATTTGGATTTTTATTTATTTTAAAGATTTATTTTTTTAAGATTTTATTTATTTATTTGACAGAGAGAGAGAGAGAGCACAGGCAGGGGGAGTGGGAGAGGGAGAAGAGAGCCCGATGTGGGGCTCAATCCCAGGACCTGGGATCATGGCCTGAGCCAAAGGCAGACACTCAACTGACTGAGCCACCCAGGTGCCCCCTCATCTGGATTTATTATTATACTTTTCATATTATCTCAACTCTAAACTTTTTAGTATATCTTTCACAGAAATTTTACCCATTGATCAAATAATTATTGATAGACATTTCAACAAGTGAAAAAAAAATACTGGTACTTTCAAAGAGCAAGTGAAATTCCAGAAAAAAAAGGGGGGGGGGACCTGAAATGCAGATTATAGTGTTGGCAGATTCTGCGGTATATGCAACCTGTTTCAATCTTGGTCTTAGAGCACAAGTCTGCTGTTTTCATTTTTTGTAATCTTGGTTAGCATCAACTGCTGGCCAGATTCTAAATCTGGGTATTTCAAGTTTGAAAAAGCAATTTTAGAAAGTCACAGCTGCCACAGAATAGTAACAATGGTATTTTAGAAACAATTTGTCTTGAAGACATCATCTCATAGGGTCATACCGTCATTTAACTCTTATCAAGGGTGGGGAATGCAGTGAGTAAAGTAACCTCAGCAAGGTTATATCTATGAGAAGTTTCTTGCAAAGAATTAGCAAAGCTACAAATTTTAAATTTTTTATGTCACTTGGGACTATTGGGCTTAGCAAGAGAACAATTAATAAGTTCCTAAATATCTTCCATTTATCCTCGGAAAAAAATTCATGAAATTACTGCCACAGTTCACTTATGTGAGATAGAAAGATGTTTCTTATCGGCTTTTTCACATAGGTCAAACTATGTTTACAGTCCAAGAGATATACAGTACATACTTTCATTATATGAGATGGACAAGATCTAAGTATGTCTTTTAGTTTAATAAAATGTATAAATGGTGTGTATTCATAGCCGAGAGGTGATATGCTACCAAATGGCAATTTACTACACTGTCTGACTCATAGGGTTAGTTGATGTATTATCAGAATAAAGTACATTTTCTTCCTTTATCTTCAAAATCTCTTTGATTAATCTCAGATACAATGCGATACCTCATTATCTTCATGCTTTTTTTCTTAAAATACATTTTTAAATATACTGTTACACAGATGTTTTAACTCCTTTTAGGGAATGTAATTAAGATAGCTCTGATGAAACTAGAAAATTAGTATGATCCACATAACCAGAGAAGGACTAGAGTCAACGTAAGTTTTCTCTAATATCATTTGAGAATCATTATATTCACATGATATAGTAGTCACAACGACATCAAACATTAATACACCAGTATCTTGTATACACTAATACCTTTTAAAATCAAGCCAGGTGATAGAAGAAAAGCACACTCTGTGTGTACTCAAAACTAAGAGAAGAGAACCACAGCTTCTTATGGATTTGATCAGGGTTTTGGGTAGAAGAAAAGATTTGAACTTTTATTAAATCTTATCTAAAGTGTTAAAAGTAGGTATAACTTTATATTAACAAAGTCTATAGGTTTACTTCTAGCTTAACTATATTGAGGAAAAATCAGATTTCAAAAGTGCTTTGTTGACTGAAACTGCTCTCTATGGAGCTAGTTTCTTTATGTAGAAATGGAAAACTCTCAACTGACTTTATTTATATTTTGCTTTTCTGAAAGTGTTTCCTATTGATAGTGTTACAAACTGATATACTGATATTGTGTTAAGCATTATTCCCAACTTCTGTCTTCAAGTAACTGGTTGCTGAAAAACAAAAATTTTCTTTTAGAAAAGTTGACTTCTTTCCATCTCCCATTTTAATTAAAAAAATGTTTTTGATAAAAGTGGATTTATAACAGTGTTTAATGAAGATAAAATGACGCAAGATGCCAAACACTGGAAATAGATGAAAAGAGCTACACTGGGAACAGGCATGGGCTGAGATCCTATATGGAGAACTAATGCACACCGTAGCAACGTTATATTTGCGAAGAGCAGAACCCTGATAAACCTAAAGCTTACTCCTAGCCAGTGCTGACAGAGAAAGGGGATTGGCAATATAAATCACAGTGCCCAAAACAGAAAGCAAATTCGTTAACTAGAAAAGGCACAAATATTCATGATACTAAGTCATAAAGAAGTTTTTCCCAAGAATTTTCATGACTGTAATACACGGTTCAACTTCAGTGGCTTTTGCACAATTACAGCACCAAGATTCACTCTAACCCTTAATGTAATTCCCCATGTCCTCATACCAGAGTACCAGCAGTAAAGCAATTCAGTGCCTGTAGAACGTAGATGTTGGCGTGTGCACTTGAATGTGTGGTATTTGGCTCAGATGCACTTGGAATGGGGTGTGGCAGATTGGAGCTCATTAAGCAATGCTAGGACAGCACCTGACCTTGTGTGTTTTGCGAATTCCCTGGTGAAAGTAAAAGTCTAGCAAATGGATGTATGAAGTATCCTTCAGAAAATTCCCCCCAATATAACTACTTTCAGCTAAGTTTTAACTTATATTTGGTGGTAATTTCAAAATGATGTTCTCTTATAAAGTTTAAGTTCTTTTTTTTTAATGTTTTTTTATTATATTATGTTAGTCACCATACAGTACATCCCCGGTTTCCGATGTAAAGTTCGATGATTCATTAGTTGCGTATAACACCCAGTGCACCATGCAGTACGTGCCCTCCTTACTACCCATCACCGGTCTATCCCATTCCCCCACCCCCGTCCCCTCTGAGGCCCTCAGTTTGTTTCTCTTCTGACAGCAGAATTTAAATTCTATTCCCATGGTATTCTAAATAACACTGAGAATTAAGTCTGCCACTTTCCCTTTTGTGTCACTGCCACATGATTTGTTCAGCTTCAATATTCTCCTTTAATTAATCTGCATTGCAGAAGCACACCTCAGCTTAGTGAGCAATACTTTCCAAAGCACCGCTAATTCATATGTTATGTTGAGTTAGGGTTTCTCTGAATGATCATTTAGGTTGGAGTTGTGATGTGCGAATTTTATATGAAGATAATTCATAAAAAAAATGAACCTAATGAATAGTGAATGAGGTCTTCGTTATTTAGACAGGCATAGAACTTGATCAAATATTTCTCATTTTATCATGATATTTCTAATTTATGAAACCTGAGGCTTTCACAAGGGAGGAGTCTTCTTTTGTTTGATTAAGTCATTTTGGTGAATTAATCATTAAGAAATTAATAAATAACAGGTTTTTCTTCATTCCAATAACTAAGCTACAAGATTAATCTCTGATAGGTACATAGGATCTAACAGGAGTTAAACTTGTTGACCTCCAAGTTCCCAATTCACACAGAGAAGCTATTATCCATGCACTTATCATACAACTTCCTACTCAGGAAATCTTAATGAATGGCTTTATTAACTGCATGGAGACGAAAGCTTTTGCCCTGCTCCCCCAACTTGAGTTGATGTTCTTAGTTAAGGAAAACATGCTCTCCCCCACATACACAGTGTTTGCCCAACATCTGTGCTTGGCTCACCCTTGTAACTTTCTTCTGACAGATCAATTCTCACCTCCTCCTCTTTTTACCCCACTCCACCTCCTCCTCTTGATCCCTTTTCCTCTTTCTCTTCTCCTTCTCTTTACTCTTGAAATGTATGAACACAGCCTTTGGTACCTTGTTGGGCACTAACTTTATATGTAATGAATTCCTACTGCTTGTCCATTGTCCCATGCCTCTTGTTCTACAGTGAGCCTCCTGGTTGGGAACTCACATTCTTTTGCCTTAATTCCTTAACACCATCCTGGCTAAGCCAGGGATGGTATGTGGACATTTGACTTTACCCAATGACATAAAGCTCAATGCCAAGGGGAAAAAATCCGAAATAAATAATGCCCCTAAGGTGACCAGCTTCAGAAGATGAGAGTGGAAGTTACAAACTTACTTGCCAGGCTTTTTATAAACCCTGAGCCCAGTCTTTTTTAACGGCTTGCTGATTAGACCACAAAATTATCTGGAAGGCCCACTCAGGCTGACAGAGCCTTTGAGACCAAAGCCCATTTATATGCTTGTTCTCTGTTTTTTCTATATTTTATATGGGCTCTGGCTCCTGCCACTGATAGCAAAGGATGTGGAGGCCATTTACACAACAAGATTCCTCTAATTCCTGAAATTTGTCATTCATGAGATTATTGAAAAATGTCCTTCTTTGTCATGTCATCATTTCTCTTCCTTTTTGCTGAAGTTCCTGATACTGTTCTCTTTAATCTCTGTAGTCTTTCATAGCCACTCAAAACATTTCTTCAAGATCCTTCTGTAGGCCACAGATCTCACAGTTTCTTAAAAAGCTCAAAAGAGGCAGTATGTGTGGCCTTTGCCTCAGGTCAAACTCTCCAGAGCAGCAGATTGAGAACAGAGCTATTCCTATCTCAGGGACTCAGAAGCCAAGTGTAGCATCATTTTGATTTTCTGAGGTGAAGACGCAACTGAACGCCGTTTATATTCCAAGTACTTATGAAATTTTTCCTATGCATCACAAATATATGATTTATTTATTCTTTATATTCTCGTTGCATTTAACAACTACATCACATCACTTTCTATCTTGATAAAGATTATTTCCTAATAGAATCTGTCCTAACAGCAGATATAATTTAAGTGTGATTTGAAGAGATCAGAGTCAGGACTCCCTGTTCCTGAATTTCCATCATATTCTTTCATTCCATCAGTGTTGTTGTTTTATTCTGATGGTTCTGGAAGCTCTTTAATCTTTTTGAGGCATTTTTATTAATGCCAACACACTCAGGAGTTTTACCTTCTGTTATCATAATACCACAGTCAACTGAAAGCAGTTTTAGAATAAAATATGAATAACCCAATTTCTATCAATTAAAAAGAGAAGGCTGTAAAGCATATAAAGAAAAATAAAGTGGGTTCCAGAGAGCCAAGAATTAACTTTCAACTACTATACATTTTTTTTGGTGAAATCATTTCTGCTTCCATTTAATTTTTCTACTGTCCATGTTTTTCTTTTTTTATCTGGGCAAATTACAAATTTCTTGAAGAACTGGCCTGATTTCCTTAATTTCATTTGGGCAGGGATTAGCAAATTTTATCGTATTCTGTTTCCTGACTTGTACTATAAGAAAGAAAGAAGCATGTAAAACAATGGGATCGGTCACTGTAAAGTCTATTTAATCAAATCAACTTACATATTTACATTCCTAGAATTGTAGAAGCTGATATTTAGAGAAATCACCCTTTAGCAACACAGAAATCTCATTTGCTAAAGAAAATTTTAAGTATTTTTTCGGGGGGTTCTTTTATTAAAAAATCTAAACATTCTAGTTAACTAAGGTTTTATTAATTGTGGGTGTGGGTGTGTTCTCCGTTAGGTTATACGTGCACATATAACCAGAACTTACTGACTAAAGACATAAGTTTTATAAACTTGGAACAAATGGCTATATTTTTTCCAGTTGCGAGGTAAAATGCAAAATGGAATATACAGTGGTCATCTCTTAACTGCAGGGGATATGTTCCAGGACCCCCAGTGGATGCCTGAAGAAGCAGATAGTACCAAACCAAACATATACTATGTTTTTCCCTATGCATAATACCCATAATAAAGTTCAGTTTATAAATTAGGCACAGTCAGAACAACAATAACAACAATAAATAATAATAAAATAGACTAATTATAACTACACAGTAATGAAAGTTATGTAAATGTGGTCTTTCTCTCAAAATCTCTTATTGTACTGGCCCTGCTTCCTATGGTGTGAGATGATAAAACGCCTGCCTGGTGAGATGAAGTGAGGTGAGTGACATAGGCATCGTAAGGTAGCCTTGGGCTACTGTTGACCTTCTGATGATTTATCAGAGGGAGGATCATCTGCTTCTGGACCAAGCTGACTACTGGAAACGGCAACAGTGGAGAGACAACCATGGATAAGGGGGCACTTCTGTATTTTCTAACATCTGCAGATTGTGGCAAGTAAAAGGAAAAATTCAATCACTGTTGTTTAAGTAGTGACAATATTTATGTCTGTTCCTGATACATTCCTTCCCCAAAATGCTAAAAGAAATAGTGTACTGAAAAACATTTTCAAAAATTATCCCAAATTTTCTTCATAAGAATTTTTTTCTGTGCATTTGCTACTTTTTCATTGTTTTATATTCTGAACATGCTCACTAAACTTAGTCAATCCATTCTGATAAATGGTCATTCACAGAAGGTGCTACTTTCTATAAATGCTATCATCTGATTCAATTTTGTCACCTTGTCCAACTTTTCAAAACTGCTTTATCTCCTGTCAGATCTTTAGTCATCTTGGATCTTGAGTAAAGTAGGATGTCAAAATATCAAATCATCCCTTCTATCCTTTTTTAGTTTTATTCTCTGGTGGTTTCTGGTAAATGAAGGGATTGGTTTTAGCTAGGTGAGGTTTGCTTGCTTTGAAAATGAGAATTCTTGTGCAGATAATATACTCATTTTTCACTTAAATAGCAGCAGTTGAAACACTGGACATCACACTGGAAAATAAGATGACACAAGTGTTGTGTTATATGGAAATCAATTTATTTTGAAAGATCGAACACATCTGCCAAAGTTGTGGTCTCACCAAAATAATATTGCAAGCTTTGCTTAATTACTAGTGCCATGGTTTATACGTCTCTGCTATTTCTGAACTATGGATATATAAAAGTAATGATGGCTAAGGGTTCACATTAGATTCAGCACGAAAGCTGAAAGAGAGGGGCAGGGATCATAGAACCTTCCATATCCCTGCCGTTTCCTTTTCCCTATTTGTATCAGATGAAGTCAGACTTCAGGCAATACCAAAACTGTACAACGGAAGTCGTATGCATCCAGCACTTGGACATAGTATAGCTTTTACAGAAATGTCTTCTAACTTCTGAATCTAATAGAAAGTGTTGTAAGTATATCTCACATATATATATGTGTATATATATATGTATGTATATATATATCTCTCAAATACATTTATATATAATAAAAATTTATATATATATAAAATATATATAATAACATTTAATGAAACACAAAAAATCAACTAATTGCTAACTATGATATTGTGATTTATAAGAAGTATATATTTGATCACTTAAATGACTAAAATATATATTCCTCACATATATTTGCTTTTCATCCACAGTTCCTGGCTCACAGTTCCCCAAACCCTTGGAATTTCCTGAGTGACAAGAGCAATGGGAGCACCTTTCTTATAATATTTGGTCTCTTGCCCTCAGTTCCTAGAAATCCTTAAGTATCCTAAGAGTGAAATGGGTGTCTTCTTATTTGTAATAAGCCCCTTTCCACCACAACTGGGTTTATGTTATGAGGTGACTTTTGGAAAGCACCTAAGGATGGGGGCTTGTTGCCAGGGAAACCAAACCCCACTAGAGAAGTAGACATTCAGTCCCACCCTCTGATTTCCACGGCTGAGAGAGGGGCTAGAGGTTGAATCAGTCACCAACAACCAATGAGTTAATCACTCACATGTATGTAGTGAAGATTCCATAAAAACCCAAAAGGAGGAAGTTTGGAGAACATCCAGGTTGAGGAACCAGAAAGCTTCCTGGGCTATAATGCTGGACCCCAAACTCCAATAGGACAGAGGCTCCTTTGTTCAAGACCTCACCCTGCTGAGACTATTGATCTGGCTGTTGATTCATATCTTTTAAGATCCTTTGCAATGAATCAATAATCTAGTGAGTAAACAGGTTTCCTGGGTTCTGTGAGCTGCTCTAGCAAATTAATTGAACTCAAAGTGGGGGTCTTGGGAACCTCTGATTTACAGACTGTCAGAAGCACAACTAATAACCTGGACTTGTGATCAGAGTCTCAAGTGAAGGGTGGTCTTGTGGGACTGAGCCTTTACCTGTGTAATCTGATACTGTCTCCAAGAAGACAGTATCAGAATTGAGTTGAATTGTAGGACACTGGGCTGGTGTCCCACGCATTGCTTGGTGTTGTGGGGAAAAAACCCCTATTCCACACATTGAGATTAGGTACAGAGCCCCAAATACTATATTTATTGACTACTAAATGGCAATAAAGAAATTTCAGATAAAAGTTTATATTCTATTATTATTTAACAAATGTGATTGTTATTTCCCA
Source organism: Ailuropoda melanoleuca (assembly GCF_002007445.2). Taxonomy (NCBI): domain Eukaryota; kingdom Metazoa; phylum Chordata; class Mammalia; order Carnivora; family Ursidae; genus Ailuropoda; species Ailuropoda melanoleuca. The sequence continues at coordinate 187,495,074 of NC_048218.1, read as the reverse complement.
TTTCCTTTTTCTGTGCATTACTTTCAAATAAAAGAAATTTCAATTGGTTCAATTTCCATTTTTTTATACAAGCAAAATACTGAAGTAATCAAATAATGATTTTGGTTTGATTTATTTGTCATTTACTTTGAGAAACCATATGACCCCTGTGTTCTAACAGAATTTAGTGCACTGAGTTTCAGAACACAGTAATTTATTTAATGACTTCCTAGTGTGCTCAAATAATATACTCCAGTGATTCATGAGATTTTTATTACTTCTATGACATTTTATGTAAATGGATCAAAAAAAGCATTCTGAACCAATCTCCCTTCCAGAGTTATGGTTCATCTTTTTGAACGTGGGCTAGCTATAGGACACTACCTCGAATAAATAACTTATGACTGCTTTTACATTATGTGGCTCAGTTAGTGAGAATACACCAAAAGAGAAATAAAAGCATGCATTTAATCCCCATGAACACTAATTTCTTTGGTTCTTTTCCCTGGTCTTTGACTTTTCACAAACTAACCATTTAAAAGTTATTTTTTCATAATGAATGGCTAACATGAGAGAGTTTGTAACATAGTGTATGTAATTCCACCTCTACAGGAAAGGGAACTTGGAAAATACTCAATTGCCAATATCAATACTTGAGGCAACAAAAAGCACCATACATTTCAAGAGAAGTTAGTTGAATGCTTTAATATTGTTTTGGTATCCATTTAGTTTTATTCTGACACCAAGGAATTTTAGCATATGGGATGTAGCATCAAGAAAGAGCCCAGAGGGACAGTAGTAACAATATGTACTATCAGATTAGTCTTTAAAGTACGTTTTTTGTTTTTTGTTTTTTGTTTTTTTTTAAAGATTTTTTATTTATTTATTCGACAGAGATAGAGACAGCCAGCGAGAGAGGGAACACAAGCAGGGGGAGTGGGAGAGGAAGAAGCAGGCTCATAGCAGAGGAGCCTGATGTGGGGGCTCGATCCCATAACGCTGGGATCACGCCCTGAGCCGAAGGCAGGCGCTTAACCGCTGTGCCACCCAGGCGCCCCTAAAGTACGTTTTTTGATCAAAAAAAATTCCTTGCCAGCCAAGTACTTTCTTTGAAATTTATGAATAGATTTTGATTACAAGTTTAAAATACTAGATTATTTATTATATGGACTTTTATTCATAATCATTTCCCATTAGATAACCATTTGGTGAAACTGAATAAAACTGGGTTTCAACCAATGAGAGGACTTAGTTTTCTGCTGCATTTTCCATACTTCTACTTAAGTGAATACCTTAAAACATTTTGTATTTATTTACACCATATCATGGTGTATATTAATATTCTCATTATGACTGTACTCATACTCCCCTGTTCTTTCTTCATGTATTTTCTGTATCTAATCACACACATACATGTTTCAAGATCTATCCCTTAACATTTATACTCAATTTCAGTTGATTGAAATTTTGACCAAATTTTAATTTTAAACTTTTATCTCTGCCTTTTATTTTTCTTTTTTCCTTAAGTAGGCTTCACACCCAGGATGGAGCCCAATGCAGGGTCTGAACTCACGACCCTGAGATCAAGACCTGAGCTGAGATCAAGAGTCAGACATTTAACCAACTGCACCACTCAGGCACCCCTATCTGTGCCAATTACCTTTATCTCTCATCATAGTTAGCCTTTATTTAATTCCTTCTCTGTTACTTTTACATTTAAATCTTTCCTGGGATGCCAAAGATGTCTTCTTTTCATCTACCTAGTACACACTTAATACCTCAAATTAATACCTTTTCACTTATTTCTTCAATGCTTTTTACAAGAGGGCCTCAATTTTCTATTTGCAATTACAATCCTCTGCAATCCTATGCTCTGGTCCAGGTGGAATTCAGTGAGCCACCAGATGCCTAAGACTCTCATCTTTGGAAGGACAGAGATGCATTATAGGATTAGCAGAGAAAGGTAGGGAACAGAGTACAGTGAGAGGGATCAGTTTTGAGAGATCTGGTCCTAGCAGGACCAGAATATTAGGACATTTCAGTATATAAGAAATATTCTGACTCAGCAGTTACCTTACCCTATCCTTGCATCTTGTCCTGCAAACTCATTTGTGCACCCCACCTCCCTAGCCAATTGATCTTTAACACTGGCCTCTTTAATGTTGCTACCCAGATTGTGGTTTTTGTTTGTTTGTGTTTTAAATTTATTTTGGCATCTGATGTTAGTCCCACCCTCAACCGTACCTATATTCCAGCACCAGGTAATATTAAGCTGGCCCTCCCTGACCTACTCCATCTCGTTTGTCTGTACTGAGAGCTGGCTCTAATCCTACTCTCCAGACTTCAAAGCAGACGCATGCTTCATTACTGAAACTCCTCACTAGCTGAGATTGTACTGATAATCAGTTCCATTCATTATGTGATTGAGCTTCACTTCTGACACTTTCATTTATTCTCTTTTTTGGAGGGCACTTTTTACTTCTTTGGGTTCTAGAAGAGTGTCTTATTTTAATTTTCTTATTTCTTCCCTATATTCTATTTTCATATTGTTTGTCTCTTCATCTTCCCCTTAAATACTGATAAATACCAGTGTTTCACAGCTTTCTAAACTCTGCTCCAATTTGCTATCATTCTCCAAACATTTTTTATGGATGAGTTAATCCAATCTCATCAATGCTAATATTACCTGTGGGTTTATGTCATCTAATGTCTAGTGTATCCACATTATCCACACCCAACTTTTCCCTCCAAACGACTGAAATTGTTTTTATCGTGGTTGCTAACAACTACTATGCTGCCAAATGTAGCAGCTTATTTTCTGTTCTCACCTTTCTGGGGTCACAGCAGCGTTTTCATTTAGTGGCCTTATCCTTTATTTCTCACATGCTTTCCCCTTGCTTTTCTTTTGGCTTCCAACTGTTTTAAAAATTAAAATATGATTGGTCTATAACATATTAATTTCAGATGTAAAATGTGATAATTTGATTATTTGTACATATTGTGAAATGATCACCACAGTAAGTCTAGTTAACATCTGTCACTATACATAGTTGCAATTTTGTTTTCTTCCGATGAAATCTTTTAAGGTTTACTCTCAGCAACTTTCAAACACACAATAAAGTATTGTTAAGTATAGTTACCAAGCTGGACACTGTCTTTCACCCTTTTTAACTGATGGCTACAATTTAGCACTCTTTTCTATTGGTCTACCTGTGCCTTATAAGTAAATTGTGCATGCTTTGGGAGTTTCTTCTGAGCCCTCTTTTTTTTGTCTATATGAATGGTCTTCTTCAGTGAGCTCATCCAGTTTCATGGCCTATGTCCTATATTCCAATGATATACATAGATAGATACATAATATGATACATACCATATCATGATAATATACTATTAATATGTATATATACATACATATGTAGTAAAATATTAAATGTGGTGCTAAAGAAGAGATCAGAACTGAAAATTTTCTATCAATCTAGATATAGATACAAGATTATCTTGCCCGTTATATGTCTTAATGGACGTGCTGGAATCTAACTCTTATTTTCTGCCTTCCCCTAATCTTAGCCCCTCATGTCTTCCTCATCTCAGTTAATGGACCCACCACCATTCACATGGGAGTTCAAGCCAAAAAAACTCATCCTTGAGCCTACACATTCCTTGTACGTTCATATTCATCATCAAGTCTTATTAGCTCTAGCCCCAAATATATATCTTGGATACTTCCCTGTATTTCTATCACACTGTCATTACCTTAATCAAAGCCACTACCATCTCCTGTTTGGTGCAGTAGACAGTACTGCTATTGATCAATATCCATTTCCCTAACCTGAGGTAGAATTATACATCCTGGCCCACTGAATCAGGTCTGGTCATACCGTTGCTTTAGCAAATGAAATGTGAGCAGAGGCGAGACTTGCCACTTACTAGCAGAAACTTTCAAGTCTCTGCTAGTCTTTTTTCCTCTGCAATAGCGACAATGTTGCAGAAAACGCATGCATCATTAGCTTGGATCCCAACCTGAGCTTGGTGACGGCATATAGCAGAGACCTTAGCAACCCACAACAGAAATGATATGTGGCGAAAAGTAAACTTTTGCTACTGTGAGTCACTGTGATGTTGGTGGTGTTTGTTACAACAGGATCAGCTGGTCCTGACCATACAGCAAATGGAAGACAGTATGCCTTCAACATATATCCCTGCTTTCACACTTCTCACACCATCCATTTCCTTCACTACACTTAGTGTTATCTTTTCCAAAAACACTAAGCTGTAACCCCAGTGACTGTCTGTTGCACCTAGAGTAATATCCAAACTCCTTTCATGGCCTCCACAGTCCTGAAAAGCCTTCCCACTGCCATCCTCTCAGACTTCCTTTCATCCCACTCTTGGCTGACTATCCACTTTCTACTCTGGTCTTCTTCTTATCCTCTGAATACGTTAAAATTGTTACTAAATGAGAGCCTCTGTCCCTCCTGTTCTCAATTCTTCTCTTAGTTCTTTACACGGCTGTCAGTTTCTCATTCCTCAGGTACTACTCAGCTCCCTAACCTTCTTGACTGCAGTGTCCCTTTGCCCTACTCTTTCTAGCATGGAGAAGTTAAAATTTCTGTAGGATTCTAAAGGTAACATGAAATACAGATGAAGAGTGACAACTTGTATAGCTCCTCATATTTTTCTCTACTAAGTTCCTAGGGGGCAGGGACCTTGACATTTCATCTTTGCATCCCTAATATCCAGTACAATACAACACACAACATATAGAAGGTGATAAATAATTTGTTGAACTGAGTTAAGTTTCTCTATGTATCCTTCCACCTTTATTTTTTAGTAGAATAAGGGTTAGAAAAGACCAAAATAGTAAAGCTCCACAACAATTTTTCTTTTTGTAAATAAATGCCCACAACAAGATTGCCTTCTTTCCTCCCTATACACGCCAAATGTCTTGGAATACGGACCCTTGCACATCATATTTTAAGTGCTGATTCCAACCTACCTGATCATTGGTGTTGCGTTCAATAGGAAAATACTTTTATTTTTCTTATTATTTTTAAGTTTTATTTTTGCCAAAGTAAAATATGCAGATGGAAAAATGTTTTAAAAAACACAGAAAAACATAATTTAAAGCAATGCATTCACACATCAACTCTTCCCATTCTCAGACCCATTCCCAGGGCCTTTTAAAACCATTTCTACTTTTATTTCATTTGCTGAGTACGCCCATAATTAATATGGAAGTAGTGTGAAGATACTAAATCATCACCTCTTTCCTAGAGGAGGGGTTGAGGCACATCTTGCTATCAGAGCAATATAAAAATTAATTGTTATAGATGTATTACTTGTATTGAACTTTTCACTAGCTATGTTTGTAAATATTCTGAGAGGAAAACAAAGTAATGAATAAATAAATCACACACAATAATAGAAAAAAATAAACACACCAAAATACTCTAATCCAACTCTGAATACATGAGATAAGAATAACTTTGACAATCAAAGATGAATACAGGAAAAGTGTAAAAGAGATGATGTTTACTTACCGATGCAAATGCCTTACAGAAGCTTCTTTCTATCTGAATACCTAACATTTTAACTTTATAGACATTATCTCATTTAATAACTGCAATAAAATCATTAAGATGGTACCAAATGATGAGATGTGTAAATATGCAAATGAGGAAACAAACTCTGAGCCATTCAGTGACAAAGGAAAACCAGGAAATGGTAAAACCAGTCTTTAAATCTAAGTGTGATGACTTCAAGTCCAATGCTCTTACTTTGTCTTATTAGCTTTGGCTCCTAGCTCTGGGAAATTAAAATCAGATTGCATATTATCTCCTTTTTAGCTTTTATCATTTTACTGGCAACCAGAAGTATGAAATTGCGGTTGTTATTCCAATGTGATTTGATTCATTCTATAAGGAAACTACAATTTTATTCATTTGTTTTCTCTCCTTGCTGACTATGCAGGCATTTTTCTCAATCTCAATCAATTCTCAACCACAAAAAGGGAAACAAAGTCAGAAAAAAATAGTTCTCTATTACTTAGAATGCTTCTGGTGTCCGAGGGATTGCAAAAAAGAACAAAAATGTATACAAACAGTTTTCTCCCCTAATCAGACAGAGCTCTTAAGCCTAGGGTGCCTATAAATCAATCTGAGTATGTCCTTAATAGAGTCTTTTTGTTCTCCTCTTCAGCCAGTATGTTATCTTACAGATAAAGGAATTTTCATACTTTAGTTGAGACACTATTTCAAACTTTGGGCCTTACGTAGTTCTAGAATATTAAATGGAAGTTAAAAAAACAGTTAATAATAAGAGCAGGAAATCTTACAAATTTATTGAAGGAATAAGAATGGTGGGTGAAATTTTATGGACTATTATAAATATTAAAGACTGAAGGCGACTGCCAAAATCGGTGCCTTGTATATAAAAATCACATTTCTTTTAAAACAAGAAAACTGGTATATTTTAAATTGAACTTTCCCCAAATGATTTTTTACAAAAGAAAATAATCCATCAGATATGATAATGAGATACAGCAAAAAAGTTATTTATTTAAAATCAAATGATATCCATAGTAAATTTATATAGCTCCATTTAATTTTCCAATACATTTAATACCTCACAAATTTTCAGTTATGTTTACTACAACCAAGAACCTTAAGAAAAATAAAATATAATACCATAAACTTTTACCCTTGCTGGGGTCCCCCATATCAGAGCAATCTCTTTTTCTTTCTCCTCCTATCTATCCTTGAAATTTACTTTGACTCCTTATACTGTGAAGCGTCTACTGGCTGGTCCAGAACCCACAGCACTCTGCGCAGACACTTGCACTCAGTGGTCTCTTATATTCTCACTTGTAACACATCTTGAGTAGTTACAGAATGTTTCATAAATTCATCACATTAAGCTCTGTCCTCCCAACTGAAACATCAATTTCTTGAGACCACTATTGTAACCCCTCAGAACTCATCAAAATTCCCCTCAAAGAAGTGATGAGCTTGTTTCAAAAAAGCTAGAGTACTTTCATGATACTTTCCCATATCATAAAATAATGTTTTCTTTACCTGATTTGTTTCATTAATAAAAAAGATATGAGATTTGAAATCAAGTTCTTAATTGTTTAAAATGATTTATGTGCAAGTCAGACATAATCTTCATTTTTTCAAAAATACCTGAGAATTTGTATTACCTTAGGTTATTTATGCAATTGTTTTTAAAGAAGTATCTTTTTTTCTTCTATATGGTGACAATTTTCCCTAGGAGTCCACATTTTTATAGAAAAAGAAAAAAAAGTGAATTCTTTAAGCATCTTAGAAGAATGCTGGACTTCTCAAATCTATTTTCAAACCTGCTTATCTGTGTTCTCTCCCTATTGCCATAACAATGTTTTCCTTTACCAAGATCCTAGTTGCTTTGAAGAGTGATTAACTGATATTACACATTTTACATAAATGAAATAATGCATGCAAATCCCTTCAAATGGTATTTGGTACATAGTAAAAACTAATAAAAGATAATCATTATCAAATTTGACCCATGACTTGACTGCTTAATTTCTTTCCAAAAGGCTAAACTCTAGAACAGTCCAGAGTAACTAAATATTCCTTCTTTAAGAATGTTAGAAAAAGTTAAAAAATTATTAATAATAATACTGCTTCACTTATTTTTCTCTCTTTTCCACCCCCAGGGTATTTAAACTGGATAATTTGAGTTTCTAAAGCAAGAATTTTTCTTTCTTTTGGGTATATAAGAAACAAAGAGATCCATTTCTACAACACCTTATATTTTACCCTTGTAATCAAATCTAATTCTTTGTGTATTGTTAGCAGCATTCAGCACAGAACATATTTCCATTTTATCTCAATGAATTCAGTAAGTGGATGAGAGTCATTGTCTAAACAGTACTGACAAAGCTAATGCTATATAAATCAGTGGTGCATTTATTTGCCCCTCAAAGTGAGAGATCAGTTAACTGCAGCAGTAATATCATATTCCAAATTGTGTTCCAATTGAGCAATCCTGAAAGAATTACCTTCCATTCATCCTTCTTAAATTGTCAAGTAGACTAGGATGAGCTATATATCAGAGATATACCTACATGTCCTTTTTGAAAGGTATTTGGAAAGATTTCTTTCTTTCAGGAAAGAATAAAGATATCTGTTATCTAGAGCTTGTTTTTCTACAATTCTTATTAGCAACGTCTAAAGAGACAATTTAAAAACAATCTCTCTTTTGGTTTACAACATTATTCATTTTGAGACTGAGGTGACAACAAGGTAGGCATGTCAAAGAGTTCTGAGATAACTGAGGGAAGTTTAGAGTACCCACTTAGTATGTTAGGTTCACTATACACAGGTAAGAAATAAAATTTCGGAAAACATGGCACTCAGATTATTTTTGCTTAGTGCTAATTCATCCAAATTGCTGTTTTGGTTGCAAATGTGTCTGGGGTTCTTGAAGTTGTTTATTTTAAATTCATCAGTGGTTCTGATGAAAGAAGCACTTTCCAAAGAATGTGATGGAAAAAACCACGTTTCAAGGAATCAGAAAAAGTAAATTCAGTATCAAGCTGGCAACAAGCTAGCTTGAGTCTTCCATTTATTTCTTTTTTAAAGGCATTTGGACTTTAACTTCCAGTTAGAATGTAGAAAAGTGCAAAAAAAATTTTTTTGATCACATGATAATAAAAAAAAAGAGGAAAGTAAAAATCATACTTTCAAGTTATTTTGGGCTAGCTAAGAACACTATCCATTCATCCAAGAATGTATACCAATCTAATGACTTGTTCGCTAAAAGTTTGACTATCAAGTAACATCTAGCAGTCCCACTTTATGGTTATGTAGACTTTTCCATATTGTAAAATACAAATTAGTATATAATTTCTGAGAGCCAAGGATGGAGGGAAATCAACTGGTCCCAAATTTAAGAAGATGACAATCTCCTGCAAGGAGGGGAGGCAGATGTGACCACTTAACTGGGGAGACATAGCCGGGCACTGATAAGAAGTCAACTACAATAGTTAACTTTTCATTCCACTCTTTCAATCAGTAACTATTACAATAAAGTAACATTTATTTCATTATATAAAATTTTCTTGTCACTAGCTAAATTAAAGAATATCACTTAAAACCTATCATTTATGAAAGAATGTTGGGTAGAAAACTAGCTTCGTAAGATATATACAAGTGTTTTTTTGGGGAGGGAAAGAATTGGGTAATTTTCTTGTTGAACAAAAAAAACTGTTTTGGATAAAACAAAATGAAACTGATTGCTTAGATAGTTTCCGATGTGTTTACTCTGAATATTCCAAATGGTTATGTTGTACACACCTTTCACAATATTATTCAATAAAGGAACCAATTATATCTATAATACCATTTTTTGTTGTTATTTGGAAGAAACCCAACTCAGAGTAGATTAAAGAGGTAAAGATATATTAACTCATTTAACTGGGAAGTTTTGGGGCTCTCAGGTAGTCATGATTGAGGAGTGCTAACGATATCATAAGGAATTGTTCTCTTTCTCCATCTTTTTCTCTGCTTTTCAATCCAGTATCTTCAAATTGGTGGCAAAGGTGGCTATTAAGATGCTGTATTATAACTGGCCAAGTCTTAGTCATGTACATTCCCTTGTGGATGAAAGCATCAATTCCAATCAAACCATACTGAACGTGTTGTGTATTAAAAAAAAAAGAGGGTTCTGATATCAAGCAAAACACAAAGGGTTTTCTGTTATAAACTCAGAGAAGATTTTATAGTATTTGTGAAAGGGTGATATATGTATTTCCTGAAGGATGAACAATCTTTCTATTGATATGGTGTAGAAAATTTTAATTCATTTTTTATTTTTTTAAATATTTTATTTATTTGACAGAGATAGAGAGTGAGAGAGCACACACACAGCGCTCAGCAAGGAAAGAGAGAAGCAGACTCCCCATTGAGCAGGGAGCCCAACAAGGACAATCTCAGGACCCTGGGATCATGACCTGAGCTGAAGGCAGACGCTTAACCAACCGACTGAGCCACCCAGGTGCCCTAGAAAATTTTAATTTAATAAAGAAGGCAAATAAATACAGGCAATTCAAATTTACCTATTTGAAGTTAGAGTATTGCATGTTGGATTATTATGTTTCTTTATACAGCAAACTGGTTTACTTCTTTTACTGTTTCCCTACTGAGTTATATTAGCAGAGCCTTAGAATGCTGAGTTCTGTGATGGATGGGCCATATATAATCTACAGGATCAGATATCATTCTTGTGAAGACCTCAAAATTCTTTATTAATTCTAAAAGAGAAGAAGAAAACTGTTTTACCCATCACTCTAGTCTTTCAAGAAGTTGTTAGATAAAGGTGATTATTTTATCAAGCTTATTTCCAAACCGATCTATTCCCATTGAAAAACTATCATAGAAGCCTAGTAATAATTATCCTAAGACTGTTGTTACTTGATTATTTTCATAAAATTTACTGAAATATAACTTACATAGTATAAAATGCATCCACTTCAAGTATATAATTTTATAAGTTTTGACAAGTTTCTATATGTGTATCTTACCAGCACAATTTTACATTTTAAAGAATAACAACTGGGTTTCTAGTTCAAAATGGCAAATGAGCATAAACATTTACTTGACATCTCTTCAGAATCCCCAATAAATTAAATTATAGTCAAAGGTAAATCATAAAAAGGGAAAATACTAGGAAGGAGTGGCCACACACAGATGAATGGAGCCTGTTGAGAGATGCAAATAGAGAAGGCTACAGTTATGCCATTCAATGGTTTTGGTGTTGGTAAGAGGTATGTACCCTTAGTATGGAGTAACTCTCTTCAAAATCCACTGTCAGAACCCTGAAGGGATTCTTCTAACACCTTCAGTTGGAGAACCTGATAGAATTCCTGGCAGGAAAACCCATGAAATTGTGGAAATTCCTCTTAGACTACAGACCCCCAAGGGTTTCTCACTCTCATGGTAGCCTACAGAGCTTCCAGCAATTCATCAGTTTTACCATTCAAGCATTCCTACCAGTGTATGGCTGTAGGGGTGTTTGCTCTGTGTGAACAGATCTGGGCTGTATCTCTCTAGCTGTGCCTGTCTCTTCAGATTTTGGAATGGTAGTTTGCCTTGTGACCTCAGTGCACTGATAGCTCCAAGAAAAGTCATCAATTTTCCATCTGTTCAGATTTTGATTATCGTAAAGATGAGGTCGATAACTTCTAATCTCTTTACATGTCAGAGCTGAAACCTGAAGTAACTTTCTTAAAGTTAAACATTAAAAAACTTTGCTTTTTATTTGTTTAAACAAACTTTGTTTATTCCCTTCATCTTTGCATTCTATTTTGATCTTGATTTTTTTTTTCACTTCACCATCTATTCTTAAGAATAATTTTGTTTAATACAGCACAACAATGTGAGCAATTTATTCTATTTCTTGCCATTAACTTTTTTCTTACATCTCTGCCTTCAATCTTTTACATATAGAAGAGCTTATTAAATCTATATTGCATTATTTCTGTTCATTCTTTCTTAAACATAGCTTCTGTTGTATGATTTACAATTATTTTTACTAATGAATAATATTAGTATTTTTATTCCAAGCTTTTGTTCTTTATCATTAAATGATACAGTGATTAACATTTTTTAGTTCCCTAATTATGTGTTTTCATTTTTAAATAACATGCAGTTAATGCTTATGAAATAAATACGTTGACAATACATACACTGCATTATAATGACATTTTACCTGACTTCACAGAATTAAATCTTGAACAGTGGCAAATTTTTATTCATGTATTCTGATCTTCCTGTCCATATCTAACTCCCAAATCCAAATTTTATTTATTCATACATACCAAATTATAGACTACTTGTAGATACTTGAATTTTATGGTTTACATTTTACAGTCCTTGGCTTGGTTATCTTTCACATAGTAGATAGGTGATACATATTTTTTTCAACTAAATTCTGATTTGAAAAAATGCAGAATTCCCAGAACCATCTTGTTTTTAAATTTACATTAAAATAAATTCTCCTATGTTGTGAACTGATCTGTGTGGTTCCAGTATTTCATACAGGTATTAATTCAAGTTATAGGTCTGTATTGCCCTTAGTATGTACAATTGCAGTCTGTTCTAGTTACTTTTATGGGCAGAGACTACCTATTTATTATATCAGGTAAGGCCAACTATTTCTTATGCACTTCCCTTTTTTTCACTCAGAGAACGATCCTGTAGGCAATCAGAGAAAGCCATTAGGAAATACCACTCAAATACATTTCCTTTCTAGTTTATCATTATCATTATTATTTTATCATCATTATTATTTTGAAGTGTCTAGAATATTATCAACTTATGTACTTTGAAGAAACTCTCTTTTTCATTTACAGGGCAAGAGTTAGATACATAAACACCTTTCTTGTTCTGACTACCATCAATGTAATCAGACAGACCTGTATCCTGGAATTAATGTTTCATTTTACCAATGTTTAGTACATTCAGGAGTATACATTTCAAAGCATGCTTTCCTGGTTGTCTTCATTCCTATCTTTGCTAAATTACTACTGTTATAAAACAGTCAACATTGAGAATTGACTATGAACTCAAAGTAAATGCTAAAATAAATGAAGTCTTATAGTTATCCTTCTGAGAGTTGATGAACTGTAATATTCTGATACTGATGTCATCTGACCCATTATCACTAGAATCTGCAAGAGAACAACATGGTTCTGTAAATTCATAACCATGTAATACAAAAAAGAAAATAGTACACGGATAAATCATTCTATGGTAATTAAAAAAGATGCCTTTATAGTAGAGTGCTTATAGGATCCTCTCGAACAATGGCACAAGAATAGAAAATAATGGAAAAATAGGAAAAAAAGATAATTCTTAGAATGTTGATTATAGATAAGAAATCCATAAACTGTGTTTTCAGTTTATGTAAATATTATGATCTAGCTTTCAATTGATATTAAGAAATTACTGCATCTAAGTCTACAATTAGTATTGTCTTAGTAAACATAATTTATTCATTATCATCATTATCTCTAAATTACAGATTCCTACTTGATTTTGCATACTATGTAATGCTTAGTTAGATATAAACAGAAATTTGTTAAATGGAAGTTTAATAGAAGTGAAGTTCTGAATAAAAATTTGGTCTTGATTGACAAAGTAATTATAATTCAAAAAAATTTCTTTTATTGTCTGACCAGGACCTGAGAGCTGGCTTTTTTTTTTTCTTTAGTCTGAATTATTTAGATAAGGAATATTCTTATAACTTGGTTTTTAAAGCCCAAGGAATAACTAAGACTACATAGCTAGGTTAAAGTGTGTTTTTTTGTTTGTTTGTTGTGTTTTGGTGACTACGAAAACTGCTGCTTAGAATCAAAGGCTAACTTTACTTTTCTATTACCTTATGTTACCAATGGAAGAACATAGTATGGTTTTCTGTTCTCATTGTCCATCTTCAGTGATAGACATTATATTGCTACGTCACTACCTAAAATCAGATTTTATTCAGAACCCAATCATAGTTTATATACATAAAATTATTTACATAACTGCTTGATTATTTTTTTCTCTGATACTAGGTTGCAAGATCTATGATGAACTCTACTTTTTTTGACTCATGCTCATATATGATTGTCCAGTGCCTACCACAGGACCTAGTATGCAAGGGGCACTCAAAAATATTAAAATGCTTAATAAATAAATAATTCAAATTAAATACAATGCTGCAATAAAATCAGTGATTTTAATAAATAAAGTTAAAAAATAAAAACTTTCAGGTTAAGTTAGATGATAGTCCCAGAATTTAACTTACTTTAGCCAATTCATTTATATCACAGAAAATGTAGAATCATCACGTGATTTATTCATTCTAGGTCTGGAATATTTCTCACTATCTCTTACTTTCCCTTACCCCTCAGTGTGGGTTACAGTTTACCTCTAAATTAACTTACTATTTTCTTATGCTTTTTAAAAGTATGCACTGGGTATTACATGCAACTAATGAATCGTTGAACACTATATCAAAAACTAACGATGTACTATATGTTGGCTAATTGAACATGATAATAAAAAAGATACAAAGAAAAAATAAAAGTATAACTTGAAAGAGTTAAAGACTAAGACTCAAGATGTCCTTAGACTATAGACTTGCAATACCATCCCATGCCACCAAGTGTACTTTGCAAATATTTGTGCGGACTGATGAGAAAATTTTCTCAAAACATTGTCAGAGGATCTTTTCTATAAACATACAAATTTGTTAAATAGTAAGAAAAACACTAATTTGATAAACTTCATACCCAAAACAGTAGGGTTCATGCATATAAAATTCAATCACAAAGCTAATACTATATTGTGGGGATATATATATAAGTATTGGAAAATAAGTTCAAAATTAGAGATATTAACCATCTCTGGGAAGATTGATAGTATCCTGGAGTGTGACTCTTGGAATCTTCAAAATACAATGTTCTATCCTAAGCTTGCTGTTGGGTTAACCGGGTGTTTGTGTCTTTGTTAATATTTATAGTGAGCATATATTATGCTTTCTTTTGTATTCATGAACTTATTCATAATAAAACCAAAAAATTAAAATAGTTAGACATTATAATTTCTATGTGGTTTTGGCAAAACTTCTATGGCTACTACACAATTTCTTAGGAGTAAAAGTATTTGATTTTGTAAATTACCTCAGTTCTTCTGAAATACTGGATTTAGTATGATAATATAAAGTGAAAATAAAATCACTAATAAGCATGCTGCCCTGGGGGAAATGTTCTGCTTCATCAACAGAAAACTAAGTGATAGTAAGAGACAACAAAATAAATTCATAGAGGATGACAGTCTCCAGAAACAAGAGAACATGAAAAATTAATTATAGTTTCTTGAAGGAGTAGTCAAAGAAATTTGTTTAAAACAGCACGTATATATAATTGAGAAAGATAAAAAGAAGATATAACAATCTTTCTATAGTTTCTAAAAAATAACACACATTGAAATTCAATGTGTGTTATTTTTGAGATTTCTAAAATGGCATGTTAAGAGTATTAGACATATTAAAATCATATAAATAGTTATGTGTATACTTTTTATGAAGTCACATAACAGTATTATTTTACCTATTTGTTGCAATGTGCCATCAATTTCTCTTGCTCTGGTGTGGTGGAGAGGAACTCCTCACCAGTATGAATACTGCCATAAATTATTACCTGAGGACTTTTAGTTGTTGTTTTGGTCTTATGGATTACTCATGGTACATTATTAAAAAAATCTTGAGGTTCAAAATTCCCTGTAAGTTAATTCATAATACACAATTATGAATACATATGATTTCTAAAATACAAAGTTACTTACGAATGATGTGGATATTCTATATGATTAATTAATATGGAATTAATATTAAATTAGCATTCCTATTCCATATGATTAATAACAAGAAGCCCTCATATAGATACACTGAAACAAGAAACCGACTCACTGTTTTGTTTTGTTTTGGTGCAGGGGAGAGGGGAAGAAAGTCACTTTATTCTAATTAATCTGCAGCTACCATTTCAATGAACTCCTATATAGTAAGAACACTCTCTTGCATTGCAATTCTGAAGCGAGGAAGCTATTAGTGATAGAGGAGAGGTTTAACTGGTATAGTATTAAGTATGAAGTTAAAATGCCTAATAAATAATTCAAATTAAATACAATGCTGGAATAAAATCAGTGATTTTAATAAATAAAGTTAAAAAATAAAAACTTTCAGGTTAAGTTAGATGATAGTCCCAGAATTTAACTTCATACTTTCACTATCAATTATATTTTTATGCTAAATTAACTTGGACATGAAAGACGATTTTCCATTTCTTGCGATTTGGACTTCTTGATTAGGCTAATCTGCTTGTAAATCTGCACTGTTTCAGCATTTCGCTGAGACCCTCACAAAGCTTTAAGGTCACCCTGGTTCTGAGCACACTCCAAAAACCCTTTCATATCACAGTGGCGACAGCCAAACTGCAGCGGCTGCTGGCATACCAGCTGAGTTCCCTGGGGCTCCTGGTAGGTGATGTCAGGCCTTGAGGGCTCAGCATCATTTCCTGGACTGACGACCCCAGTGATGGAGCAAAGTTCTAACTTTAACTCAGTCCTTAATCATCCATTTCTCATTTCACTGCAACCAGCCGAAAAGCTCTACTCTTCTCTCCACCAATGACTGTCTCATTTTCTTTGAGACCTTCAACTGAGAACCTCCATGAAATATACCTTGGAAAATTACATCCCCTCTGAACGATCCTTTTATTTCAAATCCATTTATTAAGTTTGCACTAAAAGCTAGACTAGTTGTCTGGTAATGGAGTATATTAATTAAATGTCCAGGTTGCCTACAGGTTAACAAAAAAATTCCCTCTGAAGTCCATAAATTTTGGAAAGTTTCTTTAGGTTTTACTGAAAAGCATATGTTTACTCAGGATTATTCAGAGATATTGATCATGAAAGTAAAGAGGCATTATTTCCAGGTAATAGAGGTGGACTCTAACTGTTGAAATGGTTTTAGTCAACAGCTACTTACTTTTTATCTGGAACTATTAGAAGAAAATTGCTGCAGGAGAAATCCTGGCTAGTCTTTACAATCTGCTTTAAGATAAATAATCTGACAAACAAAAAAAATATGCTTTAAGATATTTATCACAGGGTTTATTCATTAATTTAATATATATTTGCTAAATATCAAATACATGCCTGATATTTTTCTAGAAATGAGGGGGCACATCAATTAACATGACAGAAAAAGACTCCCTGCCCTTCTAGGGCTTGAGTTATCTCCTCATATAATTACGGCTAAGAGACATTGACACTCATAATCCATTTTGAAATTATCGAGTGTAATGCCATCACCCTCCCCAAAGAGTTCACCATTTCATCAGACAGTATTGAACAAACGGAGCTTTTCTTCACTTCCTTGAAATGCCTCCTGTTACATACTATTTCTATAAGTATATAATCAAGTTGATGTTTAGACACTCTCTTTTCTTTTATTTGTTACCCTTATTCTTCTCATGCCAGGACCAAATGATTAGCATAAAAATACTAGTATGGCTCTTTTTCAGGAGCAGCTGTTATCATGACCATTATTATTACCTGGCATCAAATCTGGAGTATCTTTATTCCTCTAAAATAAAATATATTCTAGAAGACAAAGTAGAAAGTGTGAATTTTACTGAAAGTGTGTTTTAGCAGAAGGGGGAATATTGTGTAATAAAGGTGAACAGTTTATATTAAACGTTTCCCTTTGCCAAAATTGCTTCCTTCTCATTCTTTTTCTTTCATATTCTCAACTTTCCCCAGCCTCCAGCCTTTTGGCTCCAGCCTTCAGCCTCCTCAAACACTTTATTCTTCGTCCTTCATTTTGCATGTAAATTTATTTAGTTCTGCCCTAGCTCTTTCAAAACCAACACTTAATATCCTCTAAGAATGTGAAAGTTCTTTATACTAAGAATGAATCTGTGCTCAGAAAACAATATGTTCCAATTATTAAAATCCACTCCATTTAGAAAAGACAGAGTAGGGGGAAGATGGTTGAGTAGTAGAAAGATTATGGTTTATTTTTGTTGATCTTAAATGCAACTGAAAAACCAAAATACTTTCCCGTATCAAACTTATTTTATAGGGAGTGCTTATGATGTGCTGGACATATTATGTGTCAGACATATTTTAACTCTATTTTCTAGCTGAAGCTATTGAATACAGAAAGAGATTACACAAACTGTTCAAAGAAACATTACTAAGTAAAGTGGCAGAATTGACCTTTGAACTCATATCTGATTTAAAGCTTTTGGATATTAAGCTTATATGCAGTTTGTTCTGATATCTGAAAAATCAGGTACTTACTTACTCATTAACTACCAGTGTAAAGTTTTCTTCTGTGTATTTAGTTGCTATTATTGAAGAAAATACTTAGCATCTAATAGATGTAATTTAGTGAGATTGAAAAATATATATATCTAAGCAATTAGACCTTGATTTGCTACATTCATAGATACGTACCTGTGGTATTTAATGCGTCAACTTGGCTTTACTATAATAATATCCAGTAATTTAATCAAGCACTAATACAGGGATAGCCGTGAAGGTTGTTTGTTGATGTGGTTAACATGGGTTGTGCGCTAACAGAATCAGCTGATTGTGAGTAAAGAATATTATCCGCCATAATGCGAGTGGTCCTCATCCAATCAGTTAAAAGTCTAAAGGGCAAAATCTGAGGTTTCCAGGAGAAGAAGAAATTTTGCCACAAGACTGAAACATCAATTCCTACCTGAATTTCTAGCCTACTAGCCTGACCTATAAATTTCAGACTCATCAGCTACCACTGTACATGCAATTCCTTAAAATAAATCTATATTTATATACATATCTATATTTATTTATACTAAAACACACACACACATATATATAAATCTGTGTATATATATTGTCAGTCAAAACATACCTATATATCAATATATATATATATATGTTATGAATATACACACACTAATATCCTATTGATTCAGTTTCTCTAGAGAACTCTGTATGAAACAGTACCTAATCAGGTATCTTAATGGTGCAAATAAAATCTGCCCTACAACAAAATGTTAGAAATGTCTACTGTACTTGTTACTAAAAGAAATAAACTTTAAAATTGTCTCATACTACAAAAGTGATTTAGGTAGCATTTCCATTTGCAGAAAAAAATATTTTTAAATAGTTTATTTTTATTTTTAGATCATAAATCCTATAGGTAAAATTTATTCTCAATAAGTCTAATAATTTATCAGGAATTTGATAACCTCTAAAACTTACAGTTAAGTTGTGGAGGAATTTAGAGGAATATATTTATTGAGATTACGAATATATATGTAAAATCAAATATAATTATGATATTTTGGAACTAATATTATATAATTTCTTATTAAAATTTTCAACTATAACGTAATTTTAAGTAAATAATTTTAGAATTTCTTAAACATTTGTCTAATTTATTTACTAATTAATATAAAGAAATAAACATAACTCTAAAAATCATCATGGAATGCCTGGGAAATTATACCAAAATTAACGATATATATATGCTCACAGAAATACAAACATACATGCTACACTAAATAAGCAATGTAGTAAACAAACCACATTTGTTATTTAGTAACTTTAGTAGTAAAGTATTTCCCAATGTAAAGATACAAGTCTATTGAATTTCCACTTTATTTAAGTACCTGACCATAGTTCATAAAATAGTATGAAATCAAGGCACTCAGTTCTAACCATGGAGAAGATACAGCATTTTCCATATTTATGAAAAAAATAATGCCAGCTACAAAAGAAATTATTCTCCTATTTAAAGAGTTCAAGTTCAAGGGTTATACCAGGGTACTAAAATAATAAGCAAGGGCTGTGCTGACTCAAAACCAAGCTTCTTTAGTTGATAATAGAGGAATGTAGCTTGTATTGATTTTGGTTTGTAAAAAAAAAAAAAAAATCACAAGATATATCATTAAATGGATCCGAGAAGAGTGAGTCATCTCTGAAGGTTTTTTGTTGAAAAGAATTATTTTCTAAGTTAATTTAAGCAATGCATTTAATAATATAAGTTATTCTTCAAAGCTATTATACTAGGTCTATATTTTTAGGTTCAACATGGCCACACCACAAGTTCAAGTGAAAAATCTGAAGAAACCAGGGGCAACAACCAAGTAACTGATAAATGATAACAGTAGTAGAGCTAAAGCTCCCGAACGTGCTTATTTGCAGGTATCTTGTGTTACTTGTTTGGACATCATTTTGCTTTTAATTGGATAAAACATGCTATTTTGAAATGAAGAACTTTGGATTTCCACTTTGAGATTTTTATCACCACTGCTGGCATACATGGTGTTCTAAAAATGTGTCTGATTTAATTTAGGCATGAAAGAAATATTAGGATTCTCAAAGCAGAGCCAGTGAAAATCAATCTCTATAAATCTAAATTATTTGGTTACATTTTCACATATGTATTTCTATCTTAAGATAATATAATGTTAAATGTAAATTCATCAAAATTACTTGGGGCAAGTAGAGAGAACATAATATAATTATCCATAGCTATAACATTTATCTTCATTTAGCACACAGTATCAAATGTAGGCAAAGCACACATTATTTTTAAAAATATCAAAGTCACCATAATAAATTATGCCTTTCCTTTGAGAAAAAGAAAAATAATTTCTTCTTTGAGATTTCTCAAATTAAATATTCATAAATTATAGCAATCTAAGGTGTGTCTTTTTTTTTTCTAACCCCTTTCACCTCCCCTTATCAAGTTGGTAGTTTAGTAACAGATTGGATTAGAGCAGGAACCACCGGATGAATTAAATACCACTTGTGATAAAATGAAAGTCACAGTTATTATGTAGGAAATGAAAGGGGACTTCTTTCCCTGAAGAGAAGAGTCTCAAAATTGCTGGCATAAGACAGTTTTTGCCTGTTGCTCTCTCTCTCTCTCTCTCACTTCCAATAGAATCCTGGGTTGTCTGAATCGCACTCT
Organism: Ailuropoda melanoleuca; assembly: GCF_002007445.2. NCBI lineage: Eukaryota > Metazoa > Chordata > Mammalia > Carnivora > Ursidae > Ailuropoda > Ailuropoda melanoleuca. Next base: position 187,474,533 of record NC_048218.1, on the reverse strand, counting down.
GAGGTTGCAAGGTCACTAAAATATCCAAGGGAAAAAAAGGATATTTCCAGAATTCACCAAAAAGCAGCATTTATACTAATAATACAGCAACCAAATAAATGCATGGTGTTCATAATTGAGCTTCTCAGACCCTCATAAGGGTATCATCCTGCACATTATCTGATCTCATTCCTCTGGGGTTGCATCTGACTCTCACTGACTAATGGAAATTCTATTGCATTGCTAGCTGTTGGTAAACTACAGGAAAACCTGCCATTGTGTATTTCTATTACACTAGCAGATATTATATGGGTCCACTGTGTATTTCTATTAGAGTAGCAGATATTATATGGGTCAATATAAATATGACCAAAGTGGTTTCTTATAAAATATATCCCATTAACCTCTGGAAGGTTCACCATAATGAAATCACAGAGGATATTAATTTTATTTTTCTCAGAACCTGTTTCACAAAGTCAGTTCCAAAGCCTGGTGAATCAGTTATACACATACCTACACACATGCGGCCGCGCGCACACACACACACACACTCATTCACTCATTCATTTTGAAATTGGTGATAAAAATTAAAATAAGCCATCAGAATCTGACTGTTCTCTCATTTTTCCTGGTATTTTGATTTTTTCCACTCTGTTTCACAGTGTTCGACGTAAATCTCATGTTTCATATTTGGCTCAAATTGGTTTTTTTTTTAAAGATTTTATTTATTTATTTGACAGAGGTAGAGACAGCCAGCGAGAGGGGGAACACAGCAGGGGGAGTGGGAGAGGAAGAAGCAGCCTCCCAGTGGAGAAACCTGACGTGGGGCTCGATCCCATACCGCCAGGATCATGCCCTGAGCCGAAGGCAGACGCTTAACCGCTGTGCCACCCAGGCGCCCCTGGATCAAATTGTTTTATATGCAAAATCAATCAACTAAAAAATAGTTTTCTCTGGAGGAAAGCACTTTCAGAATGATGGAGGTAGGACCTGTGAAAGTGCATTCCTCTATAAATACAATAACATTGGCAACAATTGTCAAAACCAACACTTTTTCAGAACTTTGGAAATAAACCAAAAGTTTATAACACTCCAAGGGGAGTTTATTCAGGAAAAAATGGCCGAATCTTGGTAAGAAAAGTAAGCTTTGTGATGTTTTCACTTATCCTATTCTCATACTTTTCTTCTTATCTCTGTGGTAGCCTTGAAAACCAACAGACATACAAGTAAAGCACTCATGAAAAAACAGAAACCTAGCAGTCACCAGAAATGACAAAGTGGTTTGGAGAAAACTGTCACTATTTGATGTGTCTAGCAGTTCCTAAACATGTTCCATTACCAGAATTTGTTTTTACTTGATCTGATTCAGAAATAACTCTTGAACAGCCCCATCTTTAGGACACTTGCTGACAACAATCAACAGCACTGGTTTAACATCATTGCTGACTGACATGGTGTTCTAAGTTGGGGCTAACAACAGTCTGACCAAAGAATACAAGCTATGAAGAATTAGTCAAGGAAAAATGCTAAACAATCATCATCAACAACTACAATGACAACAACCACAAATCAAAACAAATCAAGTAAAATCTGATTTCCAGGAATACCATATTCTATTATTTAAAATGTCCAGTTGTTAAAAGAAAAATCATGAGGCACATAAAGAAGCAGCAAATTATGGTCTATACACAAGCAAATTAAAAAAAAATGCCAAAGAAAACTGTTTCTGTGGGAGCCCACCTATAGAACTTATGAAAGATTTTAAAAGCACTATTATAAGTATGTTCAAATAACTAAAGAAAACATATCTAAAAAATTAGAGTGGGAGAATAATGTTTCAACAAATACAGAATAGTAATAAAGATACAAAACTAAAAGAGAATAACATAGAATCTCTGGAATTGAAAGTACGATAACTGAAATGAAAAATTCTCTAGAGGAACTCACTAGCATATCTGAACTGGCAGAAGAAAGAATCATTTAGGGGCGCCTGGGTGGCACAGCGGTTAAGCGTCTGCCTTCGGCTCAGGGCGTGATCCCGGCGTTATGGGATCGACCCACGTCAGGCTCCTCCGCTATGAGCCTGCTTCTTCCTCTCCCACTCCCCCTGCTTGCGTTCCCTCTCTCACTGGCTGTCTCTATCTCTGTCAAATAAATAAATAAAATCTTTAAAAAAAAAAAAAGAAAGAATCATTTAGCATAAAGATAAATTGAAATTATCCAGTTGAACACAGAAATAAAAAGAGACAAAAGCAAATGAACAGAATATCAGAGACCCTCAGATACCATCAAGCATGTCAACATGTATAATGAGAGTCTCAAAAGAGAGAAGAGAAAGAGGCAGAAAGTTTATTTGAAAAAATTATAGCCAATAAAGTTTCAAATTTAGTGAATATAATTAATCTGCACATCCACAAATCTTAACAAACTCCAACTGGGATAAACTCAAAGAATTATACACCTAATCACATCAGAGTTGAATTGTCAAAAACTAAATAAAGAGAATCTCCAAAGAAGAAGGAGAAAGTGACTCTTTTAGTATAAGGGATACTAAGATTAACAGCTGAACTTTTTTCAGAACTTATGGAGACCAAAAGCAGTTGGACAGCATAGCCAAGGTATTGAAGACTAAGCCAAGAATTCTATATCTGGCAATACTATTCTTCAACTATGAAGGAGACATTAAGCTATTTTCAGTTCAACAATAAATGTGAAAAATTGTCAGTAGCAGAAATTTTCTATAATAAAGAGAGTCATTCAGTCTGAATTAAACAAACAAAACAGAACAGTAAACCATAATTCAAATCTTTATCAAAAGAGCACTGGTCAAGGTAACTACATGGGTACCTATTAAAAAGAGTATGAACATCTTGTTTGTGATTCTCTTTTCCCCTCTGATATAAAAGACAATTATAATAAATCAATAAATATAAAACTCAATTAATGACTGTATAATGTATAAAGATGTAATTTGTATGAAAATAATAGCATAAAAAGGGTGGAGCAGAGCTATACTGCAGTAAAAATTTTTATACTATTGAAATTAAGTTGGTGTTAATTCAAACTAGATTGCTTTAAGTTAAGATGAAACAACATAAAAATTTAAAATGGTATGGTAAAACTAGAAAGTAGTCCACAAGACCTTCCTCACTCTGATACCAACTGCAAATTCAGGGATTCATAAGACTACTCTCAGAGCTGATCATTAAACCAGAAGGACTCACAGAACTCACTTACGCTATTATACTCACTGTTAAAGTTTGTTACAGTGAAATAATATAGATTAAAATTAGCCAAGGAAAGAAACACCTTGGGCAAAGTCCAGGATAGTTACAAATGTGGAGCTTCCAGTTGTCCATTCCCAATAGAGTCATGGAGAGTGTTGACTCCTCCTGGCAACAATGTGTGTCAATATACATGGATCATTGCCAACCAGGGAAGATCACCAGAGTCTGGATGCCCAGAGATTTTACTGGTGCTTTATCATGTAGATATGGCTGACCATATGCATGGTTGATCTTACCCTCCAGCCCTTCCAGAGATTAAGCTGTACTTCATGACCCAAAATACAATAAATCACACTGTTACTATCTGCTGTGGCTTAAAGATTCCATATAAGCAAAGAAACTCATCAGGAAAGACATTCCAAGGGCTCAGATACTATGTCTCAGGAATAGGGGCATAGGCCAGATCTCACTTGGGGTAAAGTTAATTCGTTCTCATACATATATACTACAAAACATCTATTTAACACAAAAGAAGGCAGTTATGGAGGAACAGAAGAACAAAAATGGTACATTGCATATAGACAACATACAGCAAATAAATAATGTAAAACAATCTTTTCAGTAATCAAATATAAATGGAGTAAACACTTCAATTAAAGGCTGGAGATTGGCAGAATGATTTAAAAGCCATTATACAACTACACTTGTCTTCCAGAGACAAACTTTATATTCAAAGACACATAGATGTAATAAGTAATAAGCAATAAGATGGACAAAAATATACCATGCAAACAGTAAGCAAAAGAGGGCTGGCATGCCTGTAATAATTAATTATGTTACTTACTAGTAACATAAACTTCACAAAAAAATTACTAGAGAGGATGACGGAGATCTTATCATGATAAAAGAGTCAAATCTTCAGGAAAACATAACAATTACAAACATATATGCTTCTAAATGTGGTCATATGATTTATTCCAGTCAATGAGTTGCTAATGGAAGTAACAAGAGTTATTCCCAGGCAGTACTTTTAATTGTTGGTGTAAGAGTCTCCAGACATCTCACTTTTCTTTGTGCTATACAGGCCATCGAAGTTCAAGATAGTGGCTGCTCTATTATTCTGGGTCTAGAAGGATATAGCAGAATTTGGCAACTCTGATATTTTCTCCTTTTATTTGTATGAATTGAACAATTAACATCTCAGAGCTGTAATTTCCTTTCCTCCTTCCCTGTAATATCCTACTGTAAAATAGGGATATTAATGTTTGATATGTATCTAAAATTGTCAGCATTGCAATGCATATTATAACATATGAGGGCAATAAGGGCCAGCTTCTTAGAAAACTCTGTAGCCATGTTTTCCCCAACCTCTGTTGGAAATTTCTGTAATTTTTATTTGTCAACATATAGCAAGGTAGAAATACCAATTCCCAACTTCCCCACATCTCATTTATTAGCTATCTTACTTTAAGTCTACATTTCAATTGCGTGGATACCTGGGGGAAGAAAGGAAAGGGAAAGGGAGGGGAGGGGAGGGGAGGGGAGGGAATATTAACTAGCCCCAGAAAGAAAAAGAAAGACCTTTAATTTAATGATGTCTAGCCCAAATTAAACCCTGTGCAAGTGCCAGATGCACTAGCACATTTTTGTGAGCATGTCCTAGCTCATTAATTTTTTAAAGAATTTTAATGGTATATATTGTTTGTCTACTGAATGCAGAGGAGTCTAACAGACCCTGGGGATGCAAAGCTTCTATCCTTATCTGGGAAGGCGCAACTAAAGGGAAGCAGAGGCCACAAAAGTAATAGAACTCAGTAGCCTCACACTGTGATAGAGGTAAGCAATACGTTCAACTTCCTTCAGGAACTGAATGTCTAAAGTGCTCTGGGAGTATTCTACATAAAGACATGGAGATCAATAAAATGGTGTTTTCAGAGAAAGACCAAAAACTGAAAGGACTGAATGTAAGCTAAATACTGTATATGTGGAAGACTGGTGAAAACTGATGCAACAGATATTCTTAGATCCCATAGTATATGGACTTCATACTTAAGGCCATGGAGTAAAAGATTTTTTTTTTAAAAGATTTTATTTATTTATTCGACAGAGATAGAGACAGCCAGCGAGAGAGGGAGCACAAGCAGGGGGAGGGAAGGGAAGGGAAAGGGAAGGGAAGGGAAAGGAAAGGAAGGGAAAGGAAAAGAAAGGAAAGGAAAGGAAAAGAAAGGAAAGGAAAGGAAAGGAAGAAAGGAAGAAAGAAAGGAAGACAGAAAGAAAAAGAAAGACCTTTAATTTAATGATGTCTAGCCCAAATTAAACCCTGTGCAAGTGCCAGATGCACTAGCACATTTTTGTGAGCATGTCCTAGCTCATTAATTTTTTAAAGAATTTTAATGGTATATATTGTTTGTCTACTGAATGCAGAGGAGTCTAACAGACCCTGGGGATGCAAAGCTTCTATCCTTATCTGGGAAGGCGCAACTAAAGGGAAGCAGAGGCCACAAAAGTAATAGAACTCAGTAGCCTCACACTGTGATAGAGGTAAGCAATACGTTCAACTTCCTTCAGGAACTGAATGTCTAAAGTGCTCTGGGAGTATTCTACATAAAGACATGGAGATCAATAAAATGGTGTTTTCAGAGAAAGACCAAAAACTGAAAGGACTGAATGTAAGCTAAATACTGTATATGTGGAAGACTGGTGAAAACTGATGCAACAGATATTCTTAGATCCCATAGTATATGGACTTCATACTTAAGGCCATGGAGTAAAAGATTTTTTTTTTAAAAGATTTTATTTATTTATTCGACAGAGATAGAGACAGCCAGCGAGAGAGGGAGCACAAGCAGGGGGAGTGGGAGAGGAAGAAGCAGGCTCATAGAGGAGGAGCCTGATGTGGGGCTCGATCCCATAACGCGGGGATCACGCCCTGAGCCGAAGGCAGACACTTAACCGCTGTGCCACCCAGGCACCCCCGGAGTGAAAGATTTTAAGCCTGAGAGTGACATGGCTAGATTTACATTTAGAAAAATCACTTAGGCACATGAAATATAGTCAATGGTATTGAAAAAAATCACTATGGTAAAAGACTACAGGACAGTAAGCCTAAATATATCCCTCCAGTCATAAATGTAACCATTCATTCACTCATTCATTCATTCATAAGAATATTCACAACATATTTTTATCACCTCTGATGAGTAGGTCAATGTAACTCATGATGAAGGTGCAATAAAAAACAAAACAAGCATCCATTTTCTCCCCATTCCTACACCTTTTTTTCTCCTTCCCTCTCTCTCACTGAGCTTACTGAGAAGTGTCACAGACTGACTGTAAACAAGACAATGAACAAAATCTAGTAGACATTATATGCTTATATACTCATCATTATATAAAAACATAATTTGCTAAAATTATATAAGAAATTATGATGGCTTGAAATAGATTTCTAGTAGTAGTAGTAATAGAGACACATGAATATATTGGAGGAGTATTTTAGAGGTAGTTTTGTGATATGGGGACAGATTGGAAGAATCCAGACACAACAAACCATACTGTATGATTCCACTTACATGAAATGACCGAAACGGAAATCCACAGAAAGATTAGTCATTTTCCAGTGGCAATGGGGGAGGGGAACATGAAGTGTGACTGCTAATGGGTATGGGATTTGTCTTTGGGGTGATTATTCTAAATTTAGATGGTGGTGATGATGCACAGCTTTATGATTATATTAAAAAACACTGAACTGTATATTTTAAAAAGGTAAAATTTATGATATGTGAATTATGTCTCACTGCTTAAATATTGCTATTGTTCAAATATAACATTTTAGGGACAAGTATAATTATTAAATAAGTCTGCTGATTCTCCAGTAATTTCACCAAATAGCTCATAAGAAAAAAGTTCCCTGGTTGTTAAATATAATTCTACTATAAGTTGTCCTTTTTCAAAGGAATGTCTTCAAAAGGATGTATGGCCTTTTGTGATTTGTCCTTATAAACAATATTTTATTTGGTTTAAGAAAAATGTAAGTATATATATCACCAAAGCTAGATTTAAATTGGGCAACTGTTTTATTGTTGTGAAAATATCTTAAGCCATTCTACTGTGCTCTATATAGTAATATTTTGCCCACAATGTAAGTCCTTCAAACTATGAACAAGTATTTTGTTAGATTTATGCTAATAATATTGAGTTTGAGTTTTCTTCCAAAAAAAATATGAGATTTGGAATTTCTACTAGCCTCAAAAGCTATTTTCAAAGAAAGTGATATTTTTGTTTATATGCTTCAGTAATTTAAATAAAGGCAGTGGGGAATTTAAAGTGCTAGATAAAACTCAGCAAGAAATAGCAATAAAATACTAGCCATATGAAAGCATTGCAAGAGAAGCCAGGAGGATATAATTATTACCAACATTATTATGGTAGGTGGGTTACGTTAGTGAGTGGTTAACATCAGATGGTAGGAAAATCAATGAAGCCACAGGATCACAAATCATTAGAAAAAAAACATTATCTGCAACAGTTATTCTTTATGTGTTTTTTATCTGAAGTACTGAAATGAAATTTGAATCAGCCTATTTTATAGGTGCCAATTTTGCCTTTATATAATATTTATACCCTTGATTTTCTGGAGGAAGTTAAAAATTCACTTAAGTTATGTATGAAATCCTTATTTCTATGAATGTTACATCGTGCATTTGTTTTAAATGCAGTTGTTTTTTTCTTATTCCTAGAGACCTAATATATAGTTTTTATCTTCACGGTGAAATAATATAGCTACCTTGTTTTGGAATGTAGAAACAGGGATATACACATAGAATATTCACATAATAAAAAATGGGCCTAAGTATTATTAGCTGCTATAAGATCTATCCTTTCATTATTCATTTTCCATTTTATAGAAAACAGACAATAGATGTGAAATGATGAAATGATAGCTTTCTATCATTAGGCAACAGGTAGTGAATTCTGAAGGTAAAGGGAACAAAACAGGTGAATCTCTCATTTCCCCCAGTTTACTGCCTAAGGTGGTTTCAAGCTTTAGGGAAAAAAAGAATGGGGAAAGAGGAACAGAGACTCAGAGACCTGTGAACAGCTTCAAATGCATCAACCCACATGAAATGGAAAACCAAGGAGAGGAGAGAGAGAAAGAGGCGTATCAATTTTTTTTCACCTTAACTATATACCTCAATAAAGCTGTAACAAATTAGAATTTTGCAAAGGACAGGCCAGGGTAAAAATAATACAGAAATCAGGATTTCACCACCTAATACCATCATATTGGGGGTTAGGATTTCAATATATGAACTTTGGGGGGACATGAACATTCAATCTATAATACTTCTTATGTAGTCTGTGCAAGTTTTTGGATAATAATATCATTGTGATGAATGATAAAAAATAAAAAACTCTTTAAAGAACTTGGCATTTTGGACTTCCCTTGAGAGCACAATGGGAAAAGCCAAAAATCAGATATATGTGAATATGTCAGGTCTTCAGGACCTCCAAAAGGGAGCTTCTGAGTGAATCAAAAAAGTCTTCTCTGTCTTCTCAAGGCTGAAAAAATGCAAAGGAACACAAAGTAGAGAGGAGAGATGATTCCTCTGAGTAACTGCTCAGGGAACAGAGAACATGACTGACATTACATCATGGGGCAAAGGCTGATTCACTTTCTAGCACATTTAAGATTACAAACATTTGGTATACTCCAACTTATCTCCTCCAAGTCCTTAGCCAGGCACTTGCGCTGCTCTGTGGTGAAGGACAGCTCTCCCAGATGACTGCCTACACTATCGAGGTTGGATACGATGAGGTCAGATATGGCTCCAGGTTGTCATCAAGTCTTCCAGCTTTTTCTCATGGCTTCAACTTTCTTCCTGCTCTCCATCACTTCATATCCAGTTTTACTTCCTGAGTGACAACCCTGCTGACCTATGGTGACTTCAGGCTCACTATCAAATACAGAGGCAATAGTCATTCATGGGCTTCTTCACCAGCTCCCACAATTGCGTGAGGCCCAATCCCTACAATAATTCCCTGCTTGCATATCACACACAGTGCTTCCTTTTTTTTTTTTTAAGATTCATTTATTTATTTGAGGGGGGAGGGGCAGAGGGAGAGGGAAAGAAGGAATCTTCAGCAGACTCCTTGCTGAGCATAGAGCCCTACACGGCACTCAATCCCACAACCTGAGATCATGACCTGAGCTGAAATCAAGACTCAGATGCTTAACCGACTCAGCCACCCAGGCACCCCTCTTTTTTTTTTTTTTAATGGAATCCTATTTGACACATGTATTAACTTGGTGGTAGGGCCTGTTGATGGTAAAAAGAGTAAGATTGGAGAATTTAAAAAAAAAAAGAAAAGAAAAGAAAAAGAAGTATATATAATCTTGAAAAAGCATGAAGTTAATTGTATTTAAGCATTCACAAAATTATATATAAATGGGTTTATGATAAAAATATTAATTTTATTTATTTAAACTTATGAGCAAAATTTATACCAGAGAAATGTCAAAGATTTGTATCAAAGAAAATAACTTTTGTTTAGCAACCAACAGAGTACATCACTAATTTCCAGTAGGATGGCAAAGTGAATACAAATTACAAAATCTTAGTTCCCAAATCTAAATAAAATATAAATAAATAAATAAATAAAAGTTAGCAAAAATATACTACATAAATCATTCTAAGAAGAAAAGGCACAGCTAATTACTTTAATTTTTGAAAAATCACAGAGAAAGAAAATAAGTCAGAATGCCAAAATCCATACATTTCAGTTCAGTAAATCATTTTATTGAAAAAAAATTTTGAATGATAAAATTCATGTAAAAATATCACTAACATTTTTCTTTTAAAAAAAATTTTTAAGTAAACTCTACACCCAATGTGGGGCACAAACTCATGACCCCAAGATCAAGAGTTGCATGCTCCACCAACTGAGCCAGCTGGGCACTCCAGGTTATCACTGATATTCTTCCACTTGGTAATAGGGCAATGATATATTTTACTGACGGCGATTTACTTGTTAATACCTCATTATGAGTACTATAAGCTGTGTGTTTGGGTAAATAATTTAATTCAAATTTATATTAACACTATAGACTTAGATAAATTTATCATGAGAAATGATAAAAGTAGCATCTGATTGGTTTGATTTAAATGAGTCATAATGTAACGGAAACCATTATTTCAGCACTTGGGGCCTAGACCAGATTGGTCCATTATAACGACTTCACTTCATAGAAGAATATGTCATGTAGTTCAACTACAACGTTGTTCCTAATATAAAAACATTGTCATATCATTTGAGGTGTTACTCTGAGATTTTGAGGTCAAAAAAAGGGAGGGAGATCACCTTGGACTGTAGACAAAATGCAAAACTGTATTTCCCTGCTCTCTTGCCAGAACTGCAAAACTGCAAAAACGCACTTGCTTTCATTGTGATGCACAACCTACTAGCAGCATTCAGAGATAAGTACATTCAGACCCCACCTGCATCCAATCATCAAAAGCTCCTGATATTTACCAAAAGAACCTGTCATTTACCTAATGAAAAACTGGTTCATGTCAGTGTGTGACAGCCAATTACAAACATGTAGACAGTCATAGGAAGTGTTTAACTTGACAGTAAATATCCCTGCTTTCTATTTCAGGATTTCTCAATAGACAAAAAAGAAATTGATCAGCTTGTATCTATTTACCCTATCTGGTGTAAATATGAATAGGTTAGGCAGCACAATAATCACCACAAAGAGCTAACTGCCTATAATAATAAATGGTGGTAAATAAGAGAAAAAAATAAAAGAGGAAACACATAACAGATTCAGTGGTAAGACTTTTACTTCCAACGGTGATGGAGTACAAGGGACTGGATATCCCACATTTCACCAGATAACTGAATAGAATGTATGAAATGATTTTCACATGTGACAACAGGTCAGATAGGGCTTTGATCTCTGAGAAACAGCAGAGGTGAGCCTTGTGCATGGCGGGAATTGCAGATGAAATCCACAAATCTCATTCTGTTGATGAATCAGTACCAGAATTCACATAGGCTAGTACAGCTATAATTTGGGTGGCAGAAGGAAGAAAATAATAAAGATTGCAGCAGAAATAAATGTTGTAGAAATTAAAAAAAAAAGAAAAAAAGAACATATCAATAAAACCAGGAGTTGATTCTTTGAAAAATCAATAAAATTGATAAACCCCTAGGTTAGACTTATCAAAAAGAAGAGATAGGATCCAAATAAATAAAATCACAAAATGAGAGGGGAGAAATAACAACTAACACCACAGAAATAGAAACAATTATAAGAGAATATTATGTAAAGCTATATGCCAACAAATTGGATATCCTAGAAGAAATAGATAAATTCCTAGAAACATATAAACTACCAAAACCGCAACAGGAAGAAATAGAAAACTTGAACAGACCCACAACCAGCAGAGAAATTGTATCAGTAATCAAAAATCTCCCAACAAACAAAAGTCCAGGGCCAGATGGCTTCCCAGGGAAATTCTACCAAACCTTTAAAGAAGAGTTAATTCCTATTCTTCTCAAACTACCCCCAAAAAATAGAAAAGGAAGGAAAACTTACAAATTTATTCTGTGAGGCCCCCATTAGCCTGAGAGCTAAACTGGTAAGACTCCACTAAAAAAGAGAGCTACAGGCCAGTATCTCTGACAAACACAGATGCAAAAACTCTCAAAATACTAGCAAACCAAATCATTTAACACAATCAAGTGGATTCGTGCCTGGGTTGAAGGGTAGTTCAATATTCATAAATCAATCAACATAAGACACCACATTAATAAAAGAAAGGATAAGAACCAGATGGTCAACTTTTGCTACTTGCAGATGACATGATATTCTATATAGAAAACCTGAAACACTCCACCAAAAAAAACCTGCTAGAACTGATAAACAAATTCAAAAAGGTCACAGCATACAAACTCAATGTACAGAAATCCGTTGCATTTCTATACACCAATAATGAAGCAACAGAAAGAGTAATTAAGGAATCAATCCCATTTACAATTGTACCAAAAACAATAAGATACCTAGGAATAAACCTACCAAAAAGGTGAAAGACCTGTATTCTGAAAACTGTGAAATACTGCTGAAAGAAACTGAAAATTACACAAAGAAATGGAAAGACATTCCATGCTCATGGACTGGAAGAGTATTTTTAAAATGTCTATGTTACCCAAAGCAATCTATACATTTAATGTAATCTCTGTCTAAATACCACCAGCATTTTTCACAGATTTAGAACCTAAAATTTGTGTGGAATCACAGAAGACCCCAAATAGTGAAAGCAATCTTGAAAAAGAAAAGCAAAGCTGGAGGCATCACAATTCCAAACTCCAACTTATATTACAAAGCTCTAGTAATCTAAACAGTATGGTACTGGCATAAAAACAGCACATAGATTAGTGAAACAGAATAGAAATAAACCCTCAACTATCTGGTCAATTAATCTTCAACAAAGCTGGAAAGAATATCCAACGGGAAAAAGGCAGTCTTTTTAACAAATGGTGCTGGGAAAACTGGACAGCTACACGCAAAATAATGAAACTGGACCACTTTCTTATACCAAATACCAAATATGTTCAAAATAGATTAAATATCTAAATGTAAGGCCTAAAACCATAAAAATCCTAGAGAAGAACACAGGCAATAATCTCTTTGACCTCTGCCATAGGAACTTCTTTCTAAATATGTGTCCTGAGGCAAGGGAAACACATGCAAACATAAACTATTGGGACCTCATCAAAATAAAAAGCTTCCGCACAGCAAAGGAAACAATCAACAAAGCTAACAGGGATCCTTTAGAATGGGAGAAGATATTTGCAAACGACATATCTGACAAAGGGTTAGTAGCCAAAACATATAAAGAACTTAAAAACTCAACACCCAAAAAATGAATAATCCAATTTAAAAAAGGGCAGAAGACATGAACAGACATTTTTCCAAAGAAGACATACAGATAGGCCTATAGATACATGAAAAGATGCTCAACATCACTCATTGGGGGAATACAAATCAAAAATCAATGAGATATCACCTCATTCCTGTCAGAATGGCTAAAACCAACAACACAAGAAACAACAGGTGTTGGCAATGATGTGGAGAAAGGGGAACCCTCTGGGCACTGTCAGTGGGAAGGCAAAACTGGCACAGCCATTCTGGAAAATTCTATGGAAACAGTAAAAAAGTTAAAAACAGAACTCCCTATTATCTAGCAATTGCGCTACTAGGTATTTACCCAAAGAATACAAAAATACTAATTCAAAGAGATATATGCACCCCGATATTTAGCAGCATTATCTACAATAGACAAATTATGGAAACAACCCAGTGTCCAATGAGTGGATAAAGAACAAGTGGTATATATATATACAATAAAATATTATTCAGCCATTAAAAAAAGAATGTAATCTTGCCATGTGCAATGACATAGATGGAGCTAGAGAGTATTATGCTAAGCAAAATAAGTCAGTCAGAGAAAGACAAATACTGTATGATTTCATTCATATGTGGAATTTAAGAAACAAAACAAATGAGCATAGGGAAAAAAAAGAGATAAAGAGGCACACCAAGAAACAGACTCTTAACACTAGAGAACAAACTGATGGATACCAGAGGGGAGGTGGGTGGGGGAATGGGTGAAATAGGTGATGCGGATTAAGGTGCGCACTTGTTGTGATGAGGACCCAGTGACGTATGAAAGTCCTGAATCACTATATTGTACACCTGAAAGTAATGTTACACTGCGTATGTTAACTAATCGGAGCAAATTTAAAAAAAAAAAAAAAAAAAAAAAAAAAAAAAAAAAAAAAGGAAATGTTTATAAATAAATTTAAGGAATATGTTTCAGTTTTATACAATGAAAGCAACAAAATATTATTGAGAGAAATTAAAGGCCTACATTAATAAGAAATATATTCTTGAATTGGAAGACTAATAACGTTAAGATGTCAATTATCCTTAAATTTACCTGTAGATACCGACCATTTCCAATTGAAAACACATCAGAGTTTTCTTTCAAAATAATAAACTGATTGTAAAACTTATATGGATATGCAAAGGAGATAGCATTGCCAAAACAAATTTGAAAAAGAAAGACATGATTATAGAACTTACATTATTTATTTTTAAATATAAAACCACAGCAATTATCCTAATGTAGTATTAGCCAGGTGAAAGACATAAAGATCAAAGGAACAAAGCAGAAGGTCCTAAAACTGACCTACACTTACATAATCAACCTATCGGTAACAAATCTTCCAAGGTACCGCAAAATGAAAGGATAATATTTTCAACAAAAGGTGCTGGAATCATTGAATATTTGTTGAAAAATGAGACTTGTTCTTTGTATCATGTAATACAGAAAAATTCATTTAAATATATTATCAATGAAAAAGTGTATTCTTAAAGTATAAAATTTCTAGAAGAAAACATAGAATATATTTGTAACCTTGAGATGGGCAAAGATTTCTTATATAGGACACAAAAAACATGAAACACACACACAAAAATGAACAAAGGTTATTTATCAAAACAGAAATGTTTCCATTTTTAATTATATTGAAATGAAAAGTAAAGCCACAGATTGGAGGAAATAATTGTAGTTGATACCTAATGAACCACTTTATTTGCAATACAAAGATGTCCTACAACTCATTAGTAAGAAGATAAGTTAATTAAAAATGTATAAAATATTTGAATTCATACTTCATAACAGAAGATATACAAATAGCCAATAAGGTGTTCAACATTACTAGTCATCTAAAAATACACAACAAATCCATACTGATATAGTACTTTACACCTGTTAGAATGACCAAAAAGTAAGAGAGAATGATAATACCATGCTGTGGCCAGAATGTGGGGCAATGGAAACTCATAGCTTGCTATAATGCAAAATGATATAGCCACTTTGGAAAATGTGTGGCAGTCTATTTGAAGTTAAACATACACTTAACATATGATGTGGCGATTACACTACTATGTATTTATCAGAAGTCAAAACATATGTCCTCAGAAGACTTGCACATGAAAGTTCATACCAGCTTCATTCACTGGAATGGAAACAAAATTTTATATATTCTACTCCTCAAATGGAATTTCCACTCAACAATAAAAAGCAGTACTTTTCAGATGTATACGACATAGACAAAGCTCAAAAGTAGTTCTGCTGGGTAGAAGCAGCCAAAGAAAAAAGAACAAATATTGTGTCATTCTATTTTTATGACTCTTTAGAAAATATAAATCTAATTTATAATGCTTATAGTTATGATTAGGATAGGGCACACAAAAAAACTTCTGAGTTAATATCTTGACTGTGGTGGGAGTTACATATTTGTATATATTTTGTTGAACCTCATCAAAGGCATTCCCTAGATGTCCATATTTTATTGTATGCAAATTATATCTCAATATGGCTTATAAAACAATTCACACATAGGTGCATGTACACACACACACACACCCACCCACACACTCTAGCCATGATATTTCTAGATTAGTTCTTCTTCCTTACATATGCTTAGAACTCTATGAACCATTTTAATCTATTTTACTATCTTTCTTTCAGTAAAATAATTATTTTGGGGAAATATGTAACTATTAAATTGGCTTTCTAGGTTTCAATCTTCTTTCCTATTTGTTCCTTGATTGTTTCATTTTGTATTCTTGAA
Organism: Ailuropoda melanoleuca; assembly: GCF_002007445.2. NCBI lineage: Eukaryota > Metazoa > Chordata > Mammalia > Carnivora > Ursidae > Ailuropoda > Ailuropoda melanoleuca. Next base: position 187,458,616 of record NC_048218.1, on the reverse strand, counting down.
AGACCCTCAAATGGTATTCTCCTACATCAATCATCAGTCATGTCAGTTGTATGTTTTATTACCCATGATACAGATTCTAATTCTACCATTCTTTTCATATTCCATCTAATTTCCCTCCACACATCTGCTTTTACCCTTTTGAGATCTCAAATTTGCTGTCATTTTGAGTGGACTCAACTACTATATGCTATCTGATCTTGGGCAAGTTCTTTAACTGAACTTCGTATTTACAGAATGCAATAACATTTATAACATAGAGTTGGTGTGAAGATTAAGTGGGATGCTAGTTTTAAATAGTTAGGATTTTCAACAACCAACAAAAAGCAGACTCAGACCTATATAAACAGAAAACAAACTGATGGTTGCCAGAGGGGAGTGAGTGGGGGATGGGCAAAATGGGGAAGGGGAGTGGGAGATACAGGCTTCCAGTGAGGGAATGAATAAGTCACAAGGGTGAAAGATTTGGCATAGTGAATATAGTCAATGGTATTGTATTAGCATTGTACGGGGACAGATGGTAGCTACACTTTAAAACATATAGTGTTGCTGAATCACTATGTTGTACATCTGAAACTAACGTAACATTGCATGCCAATGATACTCAAATAAACATTAAAAAATAAAATAATAAATACTTAGGACTTTCAATACTTAGACCTTGGAACAATACTCCTTTTAGTTTTGTATTAAAACGAATTGGTCTATAGAACATATACATCTTATTCTTTTGTTTTAATTCAGATTTATATATATCAAATATATAGGTTTTTCTCTGCAGAAAGCAATTTCTTTTAAAAATCATACATCATAAAACATGAAATTAATATAAATGCATAGTAAGATAATCAAATACAGGTATAAAATGCAAAATAAAATTATTTCTCCATGTATGTCAGTCTTCTTTCCCAGAATTAACCACTTACATCTATTTCTGTTCTAGTTATAATATTCATTAAAACTATAAGTCTGAATAAAGGTGTGCATTTATTTTCCATTTGAAACCCCTAACATCTCTTATTTCCCATGTGAAAGCTGAAAAATTTAGAGTACTTTCGCTACTATCTCTTCCCCCTCCCCCTTTCTCATGATTTTTACTTGTTATTTTATTTCTTTTAGAGGTTATTTGTATAAGTTCAATTTGTATTTTAAAATACCTATTTCTGAATTATCAGGCTCAGATAAAAATTTTCAGTTTCCTCTATGTAAGATAAGCAATTACTTCTTCCCTCCTGCAACTTTATTATATTATTATGTTTAAATCGCTAAATCATGATACAATTCATGACTTGGTCAAAGGAGCCTTCTAATGGATACACACTGAATTCATTTCAGAAGAGAGCAATGGAAGAAATATTAGTTCTATTTTGTCTAGAAGTAATTAAAATATATCAACATTAACAGAATTCCGAAACTGGTGGGAGAATATGAAAGTAAAACCATCTTCTGAAACCTAAAGGGAATAGCTCAGATTCTTACTGGTTAATAATGTTATGAATACAAAATACCACATTACCTTCTATCAATCTTTTGCCCAATTCTAGTGTGTATGATTATTTAAGTATATTTTTATCAATCTCCTTTGGGGGTAGGATAGTAATTGTTGTCAGTAACTGTGTTGTGAGAATTTGCCATTATGATACATTTGTCATTATGATACATTAAGACATTATCAGTGAGCGACGTTGTTACATCGCAAGGAAAAAACTAGTGGTTGGTTGGTGTAAATGCTTTATAAATTATAAAGTTGAAACATGTCTGGCAATATATTAGTAAAATGTTTCAAAAATATTTCTTATACCACAGCTTTAGGTTTCTGAAGACCCCTTTACTACTCCAAGTCTCACTCAAAACTCGTAGCCTTCCATATCGTTGAATACAAGAGATGTGTGAGTTTTCCTAGGTGTGGAGTATCTTGCCTCCAGAACCTACAGAGGCTCCCACATGCTGTGCTTCCTTCTTGGTGGTAGTGGAGATTACACGAATCAGTTTGACTTTCACTGTGGAAGGCATATCCCTGACCACTAGATCCCTACCCACTTCAGCAAAGTGGCAGTTTCTCTCTCTCCTGTGGAGTGTGTGCATTTTATCAAGGTCTCCAGCACACATTTAATGCATCTTATCTGAGTAGCATGACGTCATGGATGTAGTAGATCAGTGTCATTTTTCTGGGTTTTCAGATGGCCGAGCGCTCTTCTGGCTCTATCTTAGGCAGAGGGCAGCAGAATTAACACTGCCCTGAGGCAAAGTATAAATGAATATCGTGGTCCATCCAAAATGAACACAAACTGCTTGTGATCCTGTTTCTAAACAGAACAGAACCAAAAAGAGGATTTATCCAGTAAATTACTATCTCCATGTAGCCATTCCCTTATTAATCTGTTCTAGCAAAATAACCATGTCTGGCCAACCAGCTGTGCTGCAGGCCACAACGTGGTTGAGCTTCTAGCAGTCGACAGTCATTCTTCAGGAACCATTCATTTGGTTTCTTCAGGGCTACAATGGCAAATAAAAGGGACAGATGACAGGGAACACCAACCCTTCATCTTTTAGGTTTCTAATGACTGCTCATCCTTACTAGCCCCCATGACATGCAATTTGGCATTTACTTCCTTAAAATGTTTGCATTTAGTTCTTTAAAATGGAAAGGACTATTTCAGAGGCTGCTTCTTCACTCTTCCCATTATGACAGATTTTATTCTACAACCTAAGAGCCTAATTCTAATAATACGAAGACTGAAGACACAACTACTGGGTATTATTACTTGAGCCAATGGTCACACTGTGAGGTGGACTTTGGCTAGGATTCTTCATTTAACTGACCTCAATAAACCCTAATTCCAACATGGTTTGCATGATAATTCTTTGGTTATCTGGATATCAGTATCAACTCAGATCCTGTGTTCAACAGTCTTCAGCAGTCTTGATATTCTTTTACCAGTTTTATGGTCATCCTGGTGTATGGTCAAAATTTCATAATAACGTAGAACTGGTTATGCCATTATAATAAATACTCAAAGTGGTATTGCAGCAATGTGGTATTGCTTTTCTTAGGATGAAGTCACCTCTTTGGTGACTTAAAAATTGGCTTCTGTCTAAGAACTGAGCAAGACGTTGTGTCTTTTTACTTGGGTGACCATTTTCATCATCCTATTATCCATCCTTGCTTTTTTCTAGTTGTATACATTAAGTAGCTTCCTTGTTGCTGCCTGCCCATTTATTTTGCTGTTAGGAGTGTCACGCCCTATAAGCCATTCCCACCACTCCTACTGGATATAAAAAATATTCAATAATTCAAGAGAAGGCAGAATAGAAACAACAGAGGAAAAATTCAGGAGCCCAACAGGAAGCAAGTAAGATGATAGATCCATTTTACATAACCATATCTATAATTACATTAAATGGTAATGGCACAAACACTGTGGTTAAAGGGCCAAGATCCTCAGAATGGGTAAAAAAGAATACTCAACTATGTGCTGTCTGCAAGGATATACACTGAATATAGATATATAGATTGGCTGAAATGAAATGCTTGGAAAAATATAAACCATGCAAACAGTAAACATAAGAAGGTTGGAGTGATTTATCTGATATAAATTACCAGTGAGTAAAGGGACATTTTGAAATGGTGAAATTATCAACCCACACATCTGCAGTGTGTATTCTTCACTAATCTTTACTATAAATGTTTTACTAGAATATTTTCATTTAAAGTATATCTTACTATCTTGTAAACAATTTGATTACATATAGTATTAGATGTCTTAGTCTCTAACTTATTTTATAACATACATTGTTATCCACTCAGAGTTGTTACTTTGTTTTGCTTCTGATATTGTATGGAAAATAAAGTGGAATCTTCATGATAGGGAATAAGCTCAAATAAATAAAAGTGAAAGGCAAAGGATTTCTTTTAGTGAACTAATTGTTCAGTACAACAACTGCTAACAAAGCAGAAAAATATGAAAGGATTTTGAGATATTTATATTTATTCTTTTTTCTACTTTTTATTAGTTTCAGGTGTAAAATTTAGTGATTTGACACTTCCATACAACACACAGTGCTCATGACAAGTATACTCCTTAATCCCCCATTACCTATTTAAACCATCTCCCCACTCACCTCCCCCCGAGTATCCATCAATTTGTTCTCTACTGTTAAGAGTCTGTTTCTTGGTTTGCCTCTGTCTTTTTTCTTTCCCCATGTTCATTTATTTTGTTCCTTAAATTCCACATATGAGTCAAATCATATGGTATTTGTCTTTCTCTGACTGACTCACTTTACTTAGCATAATACCTTTAAAACTCCTTTCATGTTGCAAATGGCAAGATTAAATTCTTTTTTATGGCTGAGTAATATTCCATGACATGCTTCTTCTAAAATGGCTTGCCAATTACAATTCATGATTTTCACTGTTTTTTCTGGGACTTTTTCATATTTCTACTAAAGGAAATCTGGTAATATACATATTATTGCTCTTCATATATCAGTTTCTTTTCACATATTACTTTAATACAGCTAATTATTTACAAGGAAGAATAGTAAATAGCCTATGCTTGAATTATTGTTACATCTGTTTGGTACCCTTCGTCTAGATCTACTTTTCTAGCTTTTCTTCAAATTTACAACTTTTGCCCAAAAAAATGAAATAAAAGTGATTGAAAACTAGGAGGATTTGACAACTGCCCCATCAGTAACTCTCCAGCCTCTACCTTTTTTTTTTTTTAATCTTTTTTGCTTTACTGATATTAGCTGAAGCATTTCTAACTCAAATGTCAACCACTGCCAGATAATAGCCATTTTCACATTTTTATTTTATGGGTAATTTCTCCTTGAGGATTAAGATTAAATCATGAAAACCAATCTTATATTTAAAGTTTGTGGATTTTAGATTTCTGGACACCTTTAACTGAAAATCTATAAATGTATAAATGTATAAACAGACACCTTTATAGCTTCATGGTCAGTCTGGACAGAAGAAAATAATTTTTCTTTATGCAAAATCACTATATGGCACATCATGATTGATCCACTACTATATATTTATAATGATATCAAGAAGAGAGACTGATGACTGATAATACTTGAGTGAGGTAATAATATGTTCGTTGCTTAATTGAGATTTTCCTTAAAATTACTTTGAATAGTTGATATTGGCTCAGAAAAAGATCCCCCGGGGAATGCAGTGAGAATCTAAAACATATTTGAATTAGTTTGATGATGTATTGTTTGTTTTCATGTAGATTTCCCATGGTGAGGGAAACAGGACTGTTCCTCTCTTTTGACATTTCTCTCTCAGCTTCCCTCTCCACTAATATATATGAGGCTTTTTAAAAAATGTGCCATAAAGAGCCAAATATTTCCAGAAAAGAAGCAATAAAATATAAATCTGCTTTTATATTTTTCTCAATATAGGACTTTATCTACAAAATTCTTCAACATGTTTGATTCAATCTCTTCCAATTCCTAATTATGTCATATATTTAATGTTGGCTTCTTAAAAATTCTGGAATGTCTTATTTTCTCGATATGGTCTAAATTTAGAGACATAAATGTTTCAGTAAGTGTTTTCTACTACTATACCTATTTGTCTCCTCTTAGTACTTTTAATACTTTAAGACAAGACCAAACAGAAAAAGATTGATCTTTACCTCTTCTTGTATCCTTTGTTATTTTTGATGTATGTTTGTTATTTTTCTCCAATTAGATAAAACATCTTGAGGGCAAGTCTTATGTCTTCTATCTCCTGTATCATCAAAATACAGAACCTAATATTTGTAATCTAGTATAAGTCCAATGAACACCTACCTATATGTTGATGTTACATTTAAAAATTCTAGAAGCAGTATCCTCAAAATTGAGATTTTGATGACTCTTCTCTGCAGACCTCCATAGGATTANCTTGAGTGAGGTAATAATATGTTCGTTGCTTAATTGAGATTTTCCTTAAAATTACTTTGAATAGTTGATATTGGCTCAGAAAAAGATCCCCCGGGGAATGCAGTGAGAATCTAAAACATATTTGAATTAGTTTGATGATGTATTGTTTGTTTTCATGTAGATTTCCCATGGTGAGGGAAACAGGACTGTTCCTCTCTTTTGACATTTCTCTCTCAGCTTCCCTCTCCACTAATATATATGAGGCTTTTTAAAAAATGTGCCATAAAGAGCCAAATATTTCCAGAAAAGAAGCAATAAAATATAAATCTGCTTTTATATTTTTCTCAATATAGGACTTTATCTACAAAATTCTTCAACATGTTTGATTCAATCTCTTCCAATTCCTAATTATGTCATATATTTAATGTTGGCTTCTTAAAAATTCTGGAATGTCTTATTTTCTCGATATGGTCTAAATTTAGAGACATAAATGTTTCAGTAAGTGTTTTCTACTACTATACCTATTTGTCTCCTCTTAGTACTTTTAATACTTTAAGACAAGACCAAACAGAAAAAGATTGATCTTTACCTCTTCTTGTATCCTTTGTTATTTTTGATGTATGTTTGTTATTTTTCTCCAATTAGATAAAACATCTTGAGGGCAAGTCTTATGTCTTCTATCTCCTGTATCATCAAAATACAGAACCTAATATTTGTAATCTAGTATAAGTCCAATGAACACCTACCTATATGTTGATGTTACATTTAAAAATTCTAGAAGCAGTATCCTCAAAATTGAGATTTTGATGACTCTTCTCTGCAGACCTCCATAGGATTAATTTTTTTTCTATATTCCAGTTGTTAACTGGCTGACTAATTCCTTACACTCTGTCCTCCATATTTTGGTGAGTCTAAATGTGATAAGGGAATACAATACTTTCAGTGGATTATTGTGTTAGATATTTTCTAATTCTCACTATAGGACCACTTTTTATAATTCTTTATAATTTAATGTTTCAGGAAGCTGACTTATTTGGGCTCTATCAATTAGGCTTCTTGTCCTCTAGTTTTTGTGCAATTTTAGCTAATGGGGGCACCAGTATGATAAGAGAGAGGGGGAGGAAGAGGTCAGAATATATTTTCCCCCAGTTTTTTTCCTGATACCCTTAAACTGGAAGTGGGTACTTTTCTCTACCTAAGGCCACACAGTTCGTCTTTAGGGTCCAGTGCCCCTTTTAATTCAGCTCTAGCTCTTGTTTCATTCTAGCAGCCTACCCCTGTCTTATTTTCTTCAAGACGAGGAGTGGTGAATACTCTCAGCTCTTGCTTCCTTTGGGTTGTTTACTTTTACTTTTTTCTCATAATTCTACTTTTATCTTTGTAAATAAAGTTGTTCCTATGTTAAAGTGCCCTCAATTACTCTGGTTGTGCTAGCTTTTTTTTGGGGGGGGACTCTAAATTCCACAAATTTTCAAGTAAAGGATAAAAAGATGACTGCAGTCTACCTCTTCTATACTTAGTCTTGCCTAAGTTTCTTTTTAAAGAAAACACTGGTACTTGATATCAATAAAATATTATTTATGGTAAGCTTTATAATTTATGATGCTTTAATAAATATAATATAGGCAATGTCACCTCCAAAGGGGGGAAATTCAGCTCAGGTTGACCTTTTGAAGAACTAAATGAATTAAAAAAAACATATTGGCAAGGAAGTAATGACATTTACCAGTTTCTAAAATAGGCATTGTGTTCTCTGCTTTCTTAAGCCCATAAGACAGCTAACTGAAAAGATCTCAAAGTGACTTGACAAAATACTGGAAGCACCATAGAAAAGAGTCTGGTTGACATCTTGTCGTGTTAACTTTATCTCTGCAAAGTCAGATGTTCTTATTCTCCTCTGCTTGATGTATGAAGATTAAGGTGCTGCATGACAGATGGTTTTAAAAAGTGAATACCATTCCATCTGGTCCCAAGTGGAAAAAGGAAAGTCACCCACAACTTTTCATCTAAAAATTGCTGTGAGAAGATTCTCAAAAGTGAACTTTAACATTTCACAAAGGAATTCTGTAAGATTCTAGTGATGCTGGATGCCAATTATTACCCCATTATGAACACTTGTGCCACCTGCCACCCTGGATAAGACCTAACTTTGACATAGAAAAGGTTAAACTTAGCAAGTTCCAGAACCATTTTATGGCAGTGACACTTGGCTCAAGTTTCAGTGACCTCTCTGGTCCTTTCCAATTTTGGTAATTTTTCTTTCAGGTGAAGGTCTTATCCATTAGTCTATTCTGTTATATAAATGATAGAAAATACTTAGTGCTTTCTTTAACTGAGCATTTTCATTTATATAAAGAGCCTGTATCCAAAGAAACAAAATTCTAATTATGGCATTTTAATCCCCAGTAAACCAAGTTGAGGGCATTCTCAGTATGCTGAAATTTCTCAAACAGAAAATTTCTTACTATATAATCCAGTGTGCAATGCTTTAAAAACATTTGGTTAATTCAATCCTGTAGCAGATAAAAATAAATTTAGTTAAATGTCATTGGTGTTTATATGATTTTGTATAAAGGAGAGACTGTTCTTTAATAATGGACAGCAGGTTTTTCATTCTATGATAAAGGATAATCAGGTGATATTGGAGATCATATGAAAAATTGGATGCAGCATAAATATGATTATTACATAATGAGGAAAATTTTTTTTGTGTCAGAACATTCCCACACTTTAGTTCAAAGTTTTTACATAATCATGAAATAGAGGGTAAGAGTATGAGTCTGAGATTAACAAGATAGATTTATAGTAATGTCACATCATGTTTATAGTAATTAACAACTAATGATTAATAATCAACATTTATATAGTTTGAGCTTTACAATTACACTCACACACACTATGTATATAATATATGTGTGTAATATATGTGTGAATAAATCTATGTGACAGGATCTTTTATAATAATGTTAAATAACACCTCACTGAGGAATTAATAATGTATTATATTTTATTAACTACTCAATTTATTCTTCTGTATCTTTTTTAATTAGGAAAGAAGAGAAAGATTAGGAATTTCATATTATTTACCTATTTCACACCGTTATTTTGTTGAGTACATGATATTCTTCTGGAAAATATGTATAAGATTTTTTTCCTAAGACATTTTTTGGATGTCTTAGAATATGATTATTTCTGATATTCAGCTATTGTTATATTATAAGCTATCACAATTTTATTTTATTGTTTTTTTTTAAGATTGGTTTTATGTGACAGAGAGAGAGAGAGAGAGAGCTCACAAGCAGAGGGAGTGGCAGGCAGAGGGAGAGGGAGAAGCAGACTCCCCACAGAGCAGGGAGCCCAATGCTGGGCTCCATCCCAGGACAGGGATCATGACCTGAGCTGAAGGCAGACACTTAGCTTGACTGACTGAACCACCCAGGTACCCCAAGCTATCAAAATTTAAACAATTATTTAAATTAACTGAACTTTAACTTCTGGCAGGTGATATCTGCATGCAATTTAGGGCACAGAATATTTGACACATAGTTGATTGGAAATACACTGTCACGGAAACACAAATTTCCTTGTGATTTCTTCTATCTTTTATCCCTTTTTATTTTCCTTCAGAAGTGTGGACTGCCAAGTCTGTGCCAAGTACTGGGCTAAATATAGTACATGTAAAATATTTTGAAAAAATCCCTATAGGATTCTTGCTTTCAAAGGCTTATGTCCTTCTAATGGAAGGACAGAGAAGTACATGTAAGTAAACAGATTTAAATTTGTGATGTATACTAGTTAAAACAAAGAACCAAACTAACGAAAAATAGAAAACACATCATGACCAATTGGAATTTAGCCCAAGAATGAACAGATGGTTCATCATTTGAAAAGAAATCAATACAATTCACTATCGTAAGGAAGTAAAATAGAAAAAAAAAAAAAAAGTCATATCAATTGCACAAAATACAGTTGAAAAAAGCAACATAATGTTAAAAACTCTGCCATACTGAAGTGCCTGTAAATGGCATTTACCCAAACTTAACATTATTCTTAATTGTGAATGTCAGAATTATTTCCTCCTAAAACTGGAAACATTGCTTCTATTCAACATTGAACCAGAAGCCCTAANAAAACCAGTCATATCAATTGCACAAAATACAGCTGAAAAAAGCAACATAATGTTAAAAACTCTGCCATACTGAAGTGCCTGTAAATGGCATTTACCCAAACTTAACATTATTCTTAATTGTGAATGTCAGAATTATTTCCTCCTAAAACTGGAAACATTGCTTCTATTCAACATTGAACCAGAAGCCCTAACCAATGAACTATGGTCGAAAAATAAAGTCAGGAAGATTAGAAATAAAGTAAAAAATTGTCCCTATTTGCAGACAACATGATTGTTCAAGCGAAAAATCCCCAAAGATCTACAGGAAGTCTCTTCAAACCAGGTGAGTTCAGAATGTTGGAGAGTACAGTCATCATACAAAAATCAATTTTATTTCTGTATGTAACTGTGCAGCCACTGCTGGCCCCGAGTAACATATGCAGCTCCAGACCCCTGCTCCCCATCCCTGCCACCCCTCCTTCTTTTTAGGTTGAAGAGACCTCTCTAATAAATCAAGTAATAAGCAAAACAAAAACAAAAAACAAAGAAATCCAAGAAAACCGGAGTGCCTGGGTGTCTCAGTCAGTCAAGCGTCTGGCTCTTGATTTCGGCTCAAGTCATGGTCTCAGGGTAGTGAGATCAAGCCCAGAGGCAGGCTCCATTCTGGGTGTAGAGACTGCTTAACATTCTCTCTCTATCCCTCTCCCTCTGCCCTTCCCCTGCCACACTTTCCCCACCCATTCTGCTCATGTGCCCATGCACTCACTCTCTCAATAAAACAAAAACAATAAAACAAAAAACGAAGAAAACCAACTGGGAGCCAATTTATCTATTATACTATTTACTGTACCTCTAAAATATTGAAATACTAACATATAAATCTAATAAAACATAAGGTGAGATCTGCATGTTAAAAAGAAAATGCAGATAAAAAGAATGAAAGATTTACTATTGAAGACATACAGAACTCATGCATTTAAGGGCCCAGCCTAGTTCTCATGGCAATCCTCTGAATTTATATATAGATTTACTGCAACTAAAAGAATGTGGAAATGCAACCAAAACTTAACTTTCAAGGCAAAACTTCAAGGCAAATGGTTTACTAAAAAATTTTTAGGAAACACGTAATTGTCATAACAATATTTTCAGAAAATAGAAATATATGGACAGCAGTTCAATTTTTCTATTAAAATCTATCACCATACTATCAAATAAGTAAACAATGTCTCCAAAACTATTCCAGCAGTATTTCTTTGTAAATATGGAGAAGGCCTTCTACAATTCACAAGAAAATGCAAGCAACATCATCAACAACAACAAATTTATAAGAAAATGCAAATTACATTTTGGTAATAAAACTATTTTGGTAATAAAACAAAAAAGTTAGGAGGGCTTACACTATGTTATTTTAAGGATTGTTATAGCTACAATAATGAAGACGTTGTGGTATTAGAAGAAGGACAGGCCCATAGATTAGTGAGAAAGAACTATTATCACCACAGAAATATCATCAATTGATTTTTGACAAATATGCAAAGGAAATTCAATGGAGAAAGAATACTGTGTTGAGCAAATGATGTTTGAACAAGTGGATATATACATGAAAATGAACCTTAATTTGTTCTTCACAGCTTTACTAAAATTAACTCAAAATGGATCATATATCTAAAGGTGTAACAGAAAATTACTAACCATTTAAAGAAAACACAGGAGCACATCTCAATGACCTCAGATTATGCAAAAAGTTCTTAAAAATGAGAAAAAAAGCAAAATCCACAAAAAAGTTGGGACTTTAATGATAAGGAAACAAAAAAAAACAATTTTAAAAATGGACAAATATTTGAATAGTCACTACACCAAAGAAGATATACAGATGACAAATATGTTCAGGAAAGATGTCCAACAGAATTATCCTAAGAAAATTTACACTGAAATCAAAAGGAGATAGTGGTATCACCACACACCTGTAGAATGGCTATAACAAGCACAACTGACAACACCAAGTGCTAGCAACAGTGTAAGATAACTGGAATTCTCTCAATGTACTGGGGGGAACAGACTCTTTGGAGAATAGTTTGATAATTTCTTGGCAAGCTAAACATATACTTAGCAATCATATTCTTAGGTATTTTCCCTAAAGAAAAGACAACCTATATTCTTGCAAATGTCCATGGTTGTTTTATAGCAGCTTTATTTAATAATTGTCCTAACTCAAACAACTTAAATGCCCTTCAATGGGTCAACGGATAAACAAACTATATAGTACACCCATAAAATGGAATACTACTGAGAAATAAAAACGACTGAAGCATTCATAATCAAACAACACAGATGAATCTTAAGGACACTTATGTTGAATGAAAGAAGCCAGTCACAAAAGTATACAGACTGTATAATCCCATTTATATGAAATTTTTTAAAAGGGAAAACTTGAGGGAGCGAGAACAGCTCTGTGGCTGCCAAGTATTGAAGGTAGAGGAAAGTCTGGCCATGTGGGGGCAGCATGAGAGAACCTGGGGGGATGATGGGATCATTGTGCATCCTTATTGAGATGGTGGGTATATGAATGTATAAATCTGTTAAAATTCATGAACTATATATACAAATCTGTTATCTTACTTGTGTAAGCAAAATAAAGATCACAAAGAGTTACCCTACCATATTATCAAGTTGGAAATAAATATTTAGGCTTTTTAAAATATGGAACAATGTAAATGACATTGCCAATAAGAATGTCATTTGATATAAAAATTTTGGGGAACAATTTGGCAGTATCTCAGACCCATCAATTCCATTCTTATGTATATACCTAGGTAAATTCTCATACAGGTGTGCATGTTAACATGTATAAAAGTGTTCATATTAATGTAATGCACAGTAGTAACAACTGAAAATCACTTCTATGTTAATTAGAAGTAAAATCAGTAAATAATTTTAGTAAAATCACATAATGAAATGTTAAAATTGATAAAAATTTGCTAATACCAATTTATCATTGAGTACGATGCTGACAAATATAATACTGAAAAGTGAAAGATCAATGAGATATCATTTATTACAAAGAAAAACATAAACATGTAAAATATTACTGTACATACTTTATAGGAATCTATCTCCCCAAAGTGTAAAGACACTCATCATATTGACTACGATGAAATCAAGCAAAGATGCTACCTGAAGGGTATATGTGTGTGGGAGGGGAAGACATGGAAGACAGTATGATTAGATAGGGATGCACAGAAAGATTTAGCTATTTATTTAAAATTTAATTATTTATTGCTTAATCTATGTGATGGACACTTGATTTTTGTCATAAAATTACGTACTTATAATATTCTATATAACATTTTTTTGAAAAGAAAAAATAAGGAAAAAGTAATACGTAGTAAGGTGCTAATAACTCAAGGATTTATCTTTTCAAAAATTTCTTAAATTGTAAACAAATATACAAATAACGTAATCTTTATCTCAATGGAGAATTTCAGGATACAACAATGAGCTCAGATGGGGGCAGACAGTTGAAGGTGAGAGATCTTTACAGAGGCCCATCATCTGTAAATGAATTTGTAAACTGCCTCTGCAAAATGCTGGGCTTGAGTAGAATTTGTGGGTTATGCTGCTACAGCATGTTTTTCTCTTATTCTGCCTAGAGGGAATCAGATTTTTAATCTGGCATTTTCAATTCTTTACCACCTAATGCATATAAAGTATAATGTACTTTTGTATGGGAGGAATTAAAAAAGAAGTAGCAATGAAATCTATTTACTGTAGCTGGCATAAGTACCTCTTTACATGCTTCTTCCAAGAAATCTGTCCTGAATTTTAGGCACCCTAGGAACGTGAAACAGCACAACTGAAGTGAAATTCATTCTTTTGACATATATACCCACCATCCACACGAAGTTGGCCCTTCCACAATGTAGCTTACAATTCATTTTCTCTGTCACTTCTGTCTCCTCACTACTACACCCAATTGTGAGTATAGCTTTGGCAATTCTAACCCCATTTCTTCTATCTCTATATCAAATTGGGCAACTTTAATTTCCTTGGTTGTAAACTGTGACATATGCATATTTTTTGAAAGACGTGTTCCAATGCTTTTATAAAATTAAAAGTAACCTCGAAATTTTACACACTAGAAATTAACATCCAGATATGCTGACCTCAGTTTGAAGGCACTGCATAACTTGGTTTCTAACATATTTGAGAATATTCTATTTCCAAAATACAGTAGCATGAAAGACTGCTTTCAGTTTTCTCTCCATGCTTAGCACTTTCCTCTTTTCTACCCTGATTCTTATTTCTTACTGTCCTCTCCGTTTAGACTGGCAGTTTGTCTTCATGGTGTAGTGATTCTACTTTCCCATGTTGATGTGGTTCTCAAGATAAAATGGAAGTGCCTTCTCTTCCAGGAAGTTTCATCACATTCCCCACAATAAATATAATATTGCCTTTTTTATGTGATCTCAAAGCACTTTGCATCACCAGTCTAGCTCTTGCCACATTCTGACCCTAAATTCACATGCCGGCACCTTGCCTGTGTGTCATGCTTAGGCAGAATTACATAATCTTTCACATAAAATCTGGATTTCGAATTTATCATATCTCCCCTGCATATGAGATCAGTTACATAAATGGTCATTGAATTGAATGTCAAAGTTTGTTTTTCTTGTTCTGTTTTCTTGACACAAAAGGGAGGATAGGAAAAGGGAAGCATTTAAAGAGGTAAAGAACAACACTAGGCACAATTTGTTAAGTGGTGTATAAAACCAATAAATATTAAAGTATTCTTGCCCTGTGGACACTGATAAAGGCTATCAGAAACTAGGTGCTGTGTAATCCTAAGACCGTATTATTCAACTGAATGAAGATAATGAATAATAATTACAAGGATATTCAAATTGGTATTTTCTACTGTCCTCTTGTAAAAATAAAGGCAGACAATTGAATTTCTGGCACAGGGACCATGCCTTCACTCTGCCAGAAACATTTGTTTGGAAATTAAGAATTAGCACTTTTAGACCCTAGTATTGGAAAGCTGACAACAAAGTCAAATTTAAAAATACAAAAGTTTACAATACCATAATTTAGGATGAACTTATTGAGTTTTAATATATGAAAGATACAATAAAACCATGGCAACCTGACTAAATCATGGCATAACAGGATAAGACCATGATGTCAGAATTTATTCTGTTATCTAAAAATATACATCTTTCAATCACACCATCACATAAGTTTAAGTCAGGGTCATACATGTCTTCTTACCTCAGGAACTTCCAAAGTGGTCCCTGGTATTCATTTTTATTCTTGTTTTCCCCATTAACCCCTGCTGTCAGATGATCATCAGAAAACACAAATCGAACTGTCTCACATTTTTCATGAAACTAGTCAATAATGTTTTAAAAATCCTTAATGTGATCTATATGTCCTCTACAAATGGTTCATCTAGTTAACTTTATATTCTGCATTTCATTCCCCTTTCTATGTGTTCTTTATTTCTATTCTCCAACTTCTTAGAAGGACCATCTCCTTCATCTTCTCAGTCTCTACCAACTTCAGGCCCTCACTTTGTGTTTTCCTGATAAATGCAGCACACTCTATTCATTTCAGTAAAAATTGCTGGATCTCTTCTATCATAATTTATTCTTTAATATTTACTCATTCTACTTTTCAGGGCTCCATTGTCCTTTACTATAATCTGGCTCTCATCATCCCAAATCCCATCCTTAATCTGTCAGTCATACTTCTTTAAGACTAAACCATAACTGTAATTGAGAATGTTCAAGTTTTTTATAAGGAATCCCTAGACACTGTGAAAAATAAACGTAAATGGCTAGTTTCTGTGGCAATAAGTATTCTAAATACCAACATGGCTGTCCTTCAGTTCTGATTCCAGTTGGGCAGGGTGCCACAATTTTTCCCTTACGCATTTTTTCTTCTTACAAATAAAAACATGTAATTACAGAAAAATAAGAACCCAATAAAATACAGAGAAGTGCAACATACAAATTATTAATCTCTCTATTCCACCCACTGTAACTGTTCATGACATATTACTGCTCCTCCTCCTCTCCCTTCTCCACCGCTACCTCCCCTTCCTTCTAAGACTTCTCCTTTTCTTTCTCTCCTTCTCCTTTTCCTCTATTTCTCTCCCTCTCCCTCTCTCATCTCCCCCTCCCCCTTCTCTTTCTTGCAAATTGAGGATCAAAGAAAAAGATTCTGGAATGGTGTCACTGTCTGGTAATTACTCAAGCAGACATGTTCTTGGCTACAGAGGTATTTTAAAATCAAAACACTCCCAGAACATTGTCCTAGAGCCAGGAGTTTTCTTAGTAAGAAACAGAATTTAAGCAATGTTAACACAAGGATTACATATTCCTACTATGAGATTAGACCTCTTGTTCGATGGAAAAATTACTATTAATATATTATGATATATTTTCCTTTAGGTGGAATAACTATTCTATTATCTACATTTTTTGGAATACATGTATTCATTTAGGCAAATCCACACTTTTTTTCCTACTAGATGAAACAACATATTTCTTAAAGACTTTATAGTTGTATTGGTCCTCCATTGCTATGCAACAAATTAATACAAGCAAAATAATACAAAATTGTCTAGCCCGAATATTTGTGAACATATAGTGTGCACTGTCAATTTTAATTAATGACTCAGACCTTTTTATATATTTATACATATTTAAGTGTTTTATTTAAAATATATTTGTATTTATACATTCATTTAACATGCCTAGAAATTTAGCATGTATTTACCTCCTGTCAGGCACTATACTAGCTGTTTAGGATACATCAGTAAATAAAATAGACAAGAATTTCAGCTCTCCTAGAGCTTACATTCACTTAAAGGGAGAAAAACAAATAATTAAGTAAAACATATACCATGTCAAGCTGATAAGTGTTGTTTACAGAAATAAAGGAGGGAATTGTGATGGGGTATGGTGTAAGGGCTACTTACTGCCAACATAAGCTTAATATAGATTAGAATCAGAGAATGAGGGATGAATGGGTGAGAGTTCTTGTCTTCTTGGGACGTACAGATATAAACAGCGATCAGCGGCCTATAACAATAGTCCTTCACATCCCAGGCATTGTCGGTTGTTGTGGAGTTGAACTTATTGGCAGAGGTGCAGGGTTTAAGCTAGGGACAAAGGCCACCAAGGTAGGAAGGCTGCAGAGATGGAGGGGATTGACACAGATGTCTAGAGGCCGGGTCGGGGGGAGGGATGGCAATGGTGTGGAACTTATCTAGAACTCTCTGAGTTGTCGGGTGCCTTCTTGAATGGAAGATGACTGGATCTCTTCTTAATATTGGTAAGGAGGTATATAATTTGGTGAGGATTGTTTTAGAACACACAGAGCATTCTGACTCCTTAACCCTTGCATAATTATTTTTTTAATGATTTTTTTATTATATTATGTTAGTCACCATACAGTACATCCCCGCCTTGCATAATTATTGCTAGGATCTTTTTTCACCCATCAAACTTGAAAATAAAGCATCGATATTCACATATAATCATTCCATTTATCATTTAAAGAATTAAATTCAATTTAGAGAAGTCTGAAGGTGGACCCATAGTGAAAATGAAAATGAAAAATGAAAATGAAGCCAATGGTGAAAGACTACTTGAGGACTGATGACTATAAAATACAAGTTGTATAATGAAAGTAATAGAGGGAGTATTGATTATGAGTATTCTTTTTATTAAAATTGCACTTTTTTTACTTGTGTAATAGATTTTGTTTAAGGTTCTACGAGAAAATCAATGGGTTTCAGAATTGAATGAAAATATTGTACCTAATCCAGAAAAGATAATGGTGATAATGATGATTCACAAATACTAACGAAAAATGACCAATGGAATGGAATTCACGTATTATTAAGAAAGGTCACAGCATTTAGATGTATTTAGCTTAAAGGAAGGAAAATTTTAAAAAGACTATGGGCTGACTTAATTGATGGCTACAAGTAAATGAAGGATCTTATGAATATATAACTACATCCATGAAATTTAACACTACAGCCAGTCATTTCAGTTAAACACTAAAAAGAGTAATCTTAGATGATAAGAGAAATAAAACACTGGAAGTTCTACTGAGAAAGCTTGAGGGGATCTATTCTTAGAGTTCATTAAAAAGAGAATGACAACTCTCTGACTTGATAATTTAGTCTACTCATCTGCTTCAAGGAAAATGTTCAGATTTGATGAAATTTCTTTGCTTTTTTTTTAAACAGTCTTACAGAGATACAATTAACATGTAAAAATTGTATGCATTTAAGGTGTACAACCTGAAACTTCAATGTACATATATACCATGTAATCATCACCATAATCAAGCTATTTAACATATCCCGATATCTGTCATTATAAGGATGGAATGGAGATTCTAAGCATACTCCCTATATCATATGAAAGCCAGGGTTCTACTGGGATTGGTCTTGGATTGATTATTTACGGTATGAACATGAAGGCATTATGTTTATGAATGGTAGAAGAAAAGCTTGGAGATAACACTCTGCCATGTAATTATTTAATATTTCTGCAGCATGTCCATAAAGTGACACGTCATTTGGAAATATATATTCAAATTTGAGAACAATACAACCAGTCCAATTCAACTTACAAATAGCATTTATTGTAGCAGCTGTGGATCAAACACATATCTCTAGTCATCTAGCAGATGGCTGAATACATTTTTTATGATAATATGACTACCTTACTATAGGAAAAAGATTACCATAATTGTACAAACACTGTTTTCCCTATTTCTCAAATCAAGAGAGTTATACATTTTCTCCCCCTTGTTTCTTTCCTTTCTTCTTTTTTTTTTCCTTTTTTTAATTTCCATCATGTATACACTGAAAAGTAAATGCTGTTAAGTTACTTTTTTTCAAAAGATTTCTTAGAGAGAGAGAGCGTGCACACACACACAAGTGGGAGATGGGGCAGACTCCTCTCTGAGCACAGAGTCCGACGAAGGACAAACAAAAGTAACAAAATGTTTACTTGAAGGTTACAAAAGTCAGAAAAACATAAGTATACTGAATTAAAATTAAAATCATTTGTTCATCAAACGGTATTTCTGAGTAAAAACCCAAGACTCTAAGTGGAAAAACATATTTGCTATCCCTTATCTGACAAAATATTTGATCCAGAATATATAAAGAGTTCCTTCAAATCAAAAAGAAAAAAAGAAACAGATGATCCAATAGGCGAATAAACTAACGCAGGCACTTCAAAAACAGGACATCCAAATTGTCAGTAAACATATGGATATGGACTCAACCTCATTAATCATCAGGAGAACAGAATTTCTAACAGTGCGATACTACTAAACAAACAAAATGGCGATAATTAAAGATGCAGAACAGATAGAATTCTTAAACACTGCTACTAGGAATTTAATTTGACAAGCATTCTGTTTGGCATTATTTACTAAAACGGAATATGTAGTTACTCCATGACCCAGGAGTTCCACTGCTAGTTATAAACCCAATGCAAACGTTACATGTATTCACTAACATTCATAACCCAGAATATTCATAGCAGAGCTTGCAACCCTAAATTGAAAACAACCCAAGTGTCAGTCAACAGGGGAAAAGATCACATTTTGAAATATTTGTTCACACAATGGAATTCAATATAGCAATAAACATGAATAAATTACTACTATACTCAGTAACAGGGAAGAATTTTATTGATACACTATTAGGCAAAGAAATCAGATACAAAGGAATAGTACTGTATGATTCAAAAGCAGACAAAACTTCTCTCTCAAGTTATTCTAACTAATGTGGATAGTGATTACTTTGGGTAAAATGCCTGCAAGGGTACAGAGAAGGACTTTATGGGCTGCTATTTTTAATGTGAATGCTGATTACACAGGGATATCCACTTTTGTGAAAATTAACTGAGTGTACATGTATGAAGATAGATATGCCACTTATCTGTATGTATGTTATACTTATGATTTGTCAGATGGTAGAAGTCCTCATTTGTTTCACACGTAAGATTCAATAGGTAAGATTATCCCAGCTTTGTAAAAGTTGATTTTAATAATTAAATCCAACAAACAACCTTTACAAATATAGAAAATTCAGGGCATAGAACAGAATATTTTTAGAAATCTGCTTAGCATCATTGGTACAACTCCCTGGCGTCTGGATCCTGAACCTTTGGGGTTATTATCTTATGTGGTCGATTCTGCACTAGTATATCCATTTCTTCAAACCTTTCTCACTAAAACTGATCCCTGTTTATTCACTTATTCAACAGTAGGTAGAGACTCTGTATAATTCTGTCATGGACCACATTACAGAATTCCTGTGCTTTAATTCTCTTTACCCTGTGCACAATACATCTCTGAGGAATCAGGGAACAGGCATTCCTGTGATCAGTGGCAGACTTCTCCCCAAGTGGGTGCTGGGATAGGTGGTCAAAGACAAAATGTAAATCCCTATTCGTGAGGAAAAAAACACTTCTTGTTTGGAAGTGAGGATGAAACATAGCTCTATATTGTCTGTTGCGTATAGCTAAGCAATAGTGCCTTTTTATAATTTAATGACTTAGTTCACAAAATTAAGCCAGTTACTTCGACACTCTTTTAGTTATTACTTTTTTAGCGCTACCATGGACTTATCCTCTAGGCAAGGGTAAATGCAGGATTTGTTGGGCCCAAAGTTTATATAATCTGGAGGCACTCTCTAAAAATATATACCACAAAATTATGAATGCAAAATTAGGTATGCAAGTGAAGTTTTATTCAGAACAAAAACATTTTACTTGGTTGATTCAAGTAAGAGCCCAATAAATGAAGAGAGCTCGACCTTGTGACCCCATAGTTTATTATTAATGCTACCTCTGGCACAGCTGTTTACTCTGGCTCTATTTTAGAAAATTCCATAGTTGAGTGCTGTGGTATGTATCACTGCAGTCTGTACCTAAGCCCGTTTTCATCCTTCTAATGTTCTAACGGCAGGTTCTCTTATTTGAAAAAACAGCCGCGATCATCTCTCCTATCGTGAATCAGTGCTTCCTTTCCTCACTTTCCCTCTTCTGAGGTCTACTTATTTGCTATTTCCTTTAAAAGAATGTCCTTCTGTTACCTGCATGCCCATTTTTCTCGCATCTACAGGACTCTGCAGGTGCTGGTGGCTTTCTCTAAAAGACCTGTCCTCCTTGTCAGAGAAAGGAATTCTTCCACAATCTTCAAGGTAGAGTTTCACCACAATCCCCTTGCGACTCAGAGTGCCCTTTCCTCAATGCCTCCACGGAAGCATTCACCTCATTGTGTCTTGACTGTGTTTACTAATCTTTCTCATAAACTGGATTCCTCAAGATCCTCAAGAACAAGGATTTTGCCTTTTTACTTTATATCTCACGCTGCAGCACAATAAGAGATCCATACTACATAATCAGGCATGTCTGCTGACTGCCTAAATCTTACATTATAATCTTATTTTTTGGTGAAAAACTACCATGACAAAATATGACCCGCCATCATGTGAGTTTTTGTTTTACTGTCCCTGCGAGCAACATATGTACACATGCATGTGTGTGCACATGTGTTTTATATCATTGTGACCTTGTGGGAAACATTCTGTGAAAAGTGGAATACTGAATATCTGTTTCCTAAAAATATGCTGAAATAATGTATGACATTCTTGAATGGAAGAACGTTTGGAAATCACCTGCCCTGATCTGTCTTCTCACTTCCAAATAATGTGTGTTTCAGGATTTATTCAAGAAAAAAAAAATATTGGTTGCCTAAGCAGCTGCAGATCACCTTGGACGGAAACATTCCAACTGTTTCAGAGAAAAAAATATGGCACCATTTATGCTTAAGGAACAAAAGGGAAACCATCCTGAATTAATATATAATGAAGGAAATGGTAATTATCTGATCCAAAGGTTTCCTGAATCTCACAGTTCTAATGTCTTTTGGAACTGCTTCAGGCTGAGAACAGTACATACAGAAAAGAATGTGAAATGAAGCCATGTTGAGGGCTCTGGGGTTTTACAAAAAGTTGCTGTCCCTTTTAAGAATGATCGAACCAAATGCTTTGTTCTCCAGCTTCAGTGGCTAGCTCAGGCTCAGTTGCTTTTGAGTATGCTATATTATTAGAAACATTATGGAGAGAACCAAATGCATCAGTCATAACTCTATGCAGCACCTAAAATAGAGATGGGAAACATCACTGAATATTTCTGAGCTGAATACTGTCATAAGAGGTAAACGCGGTTTCAATCCTCTAAACAAATATAATCCTTCTTTAAAGACATATTAGCTTTTCTCACAGAAGCCAAACAGCCAGTTTAGTCATTTCACTCAGTCTTTATTTTTAAATATCCTGCAATATAAGTCAATTAGGTGGATTTCCTTACTTGACAGCAACAGATGACAGAGTAGATGTCCTTGGGCATATTCCATAAGCTCTTAAAATCATATTCTAGCTTAGTGACATAAAATCATTTTGGTTTTAATGTAAGAGCCAAAAAAAAAAGGGGGGGGGATACCTACCTGAGCAGTTCATTAAATGTATCTGGTCTAGAAGCTAATCTTTCCTATTACTGATCTAAGGACTTAGGAAGTACTTTGGGTCAAAATCCTTCAAGCTATGTTTAATTGTAGAAGAAAATATACTTAACTACTTTTTGCTTAAGTGTCACTTAATTTGTTTTCCACTGATAATGCCTAAGTAATCCTAAAGCTAAAACAAAACAAAACAAAACAAAAACCAGATATAAACTGGATGCTTGTTCTAGGGGAACTCAGAGGATTATCATAAAATATTTTTGTATCAAGTACATCCTAAACCAAGCCAAATTAGAATTGTAACTATTCCTCAAATAACAGCTTTAGTCCTATCTTTTCTTGGAACATTTCCTGATGACCCAGTCCTCATTAAACAACCGTTTTTGTGCATTAACATATCTGTTATGGCTTTTACATCTTAATCTTATGCAGTTTAAATGATAATTCAAACTCCTCATTATGACTGAGAAACTTTTTCTAAAATCAGTTTTATAATGAATTTTCTCTAGGAGCTCCTCTGCTCCCCAGCATTTAGCAAAATGTAGGAAGTAGATCTATAATTTACAGCTATGATTGAATCTCTGTTCTCTTTACATAAAAAAAATGTTTAATTTGAGCCATCAACCAAATTTCCTACTGCACAAGAATCACTACGTGAATGGGAAACTTTCAGTTGACCAACTTCCAAAAAGCTTTTTAGAAAAGCTGAAGCTTCATTCTAGCTATTATTTCAGAATTTTCGGTGATAATGAATTACCACATCACCTTGACCAAGAATTTTCAGCTTACACTTTGAAATATTCAGTATCATTTTATTACCACCATGAATGAAATCTTTCTCATAAACATACTTACCTTTTCAACCACCAGGAATGAAATCTTTCTCATAAACATACTTACCTTTTCATGGTCATCTTAAAAATATATTCACTACCATCTGTTAGGAAATCCCAGTTTAAAATATTTAGAAATCATGTCCTGGCAAATTAAATTATTATTTACATGTGATGGAATCCTCGTTTAGAGAAAATTATTCAGCAGAGTTAATTTTGAGCTTCAATAGCTGTGCTTCAGTGATCGAGACCTATGGTAAAAATGGACCCAACCATTACAGCCATGACTTAGAAACTTGGGGAAAGGTGACATTGATGCAAAGTGTAACTTCTTTTTCAATACTTAAGGAGGTACAAAACACTATCTTAACTTAAGTCCTAGGGGAGTCCTAGATGTGCACCATGCATGACACATTCTTAAAACCAGCATATTGAGACTAATATGAGTGATAAAAGTTATAAGAGAAACTGCAAAAACCTAATGATTCTCAGCCTCTTGTTAATGCCAGCGATCAAGCAGTTTGCACTGTAATAGCTGTATTTTTTGTGATGTCTCCACCAAGAATCTAAAGACACACTCCTAATTTGTCCCTGGCTTGTAGTCCTGTGTTACTCTGAAGTAGCTTAAAGGAGTTCCTTAAGCTATCTGGACTTCAGCTGAATAAATATTGAAATGAGGCAGTCTCCCAGTGTTGACTTAATTCTAATATTATCTACTTCTAACCTTCACATAGAACTCAACATTGAGTGTATGCCCAGAGTACATGTTCCTGCAATAAGAATCCACTATATGATGTTAATCCACATTAAAAAACTAGTGCCCATAAAACAGCCATACTCCGATACGCTGAACCAAGTTTCTAGAAATTCATTACTTTGTGACTATTAGATAGCATTACAGCTTTTTATTTAGGAAAACTGAGTGAATAAAGCAAATGAAGCTAAACAAGTATTCTAATAATGCAGAAGTTGCCTCTCTAAAGTGATTAAAATGTGAACCCGGAAAACACATGTGATATGATTGTTTTTTCTTGTTTCTAAGAATAAAGATTATTGAAGGCTAGTTGAGACTATTCCCAGCCTAAGTTAGTATCAAGTTACAAAAAGAACTTAGGATAAAAATCATTCATTCTATTTACAGAATGGCTTTCATAATTTGTTCTAAGTGTATATTTTCCCTAAATGATTCAACCATTTGTGTACTCAACCATTTGTGTACCTAGAATAAATGAATATTATTTAACTGGGAGCANCTCAACCATTTGTGTACCTAGCATAAATGAATATTATTTAACTGGGAGCATTCTATTTTCACGTAAGCTACAGCAGAGATTTCTAATAGACTTAAGGAAAATTTGATAATTCTTTCATTGTCTAATAAACCTATCTGCAGATGTTATTATGTCTTCACAAAAACTTTCTAAATACTTACATATTCTTTCTGGGCAGATATTGTGAAGAGAATTATCACTTATTTTGGAAAGATTCTAATTTGGTTAAGGAGTGTCATACCTTTTGACTATTGTTTCTTTTTTTTTTTTTCTTCTAGATTTGGCAAACGTATTTTCTCCAGAAGAAAAATGCTTTCCAATAGTTCAATCTACTGCAAATGAAATTTTAGGAAGAGCCTACAAAATTGTACTAAAAAGCTTATCATTACCTTCTTTCTATAAAATTTCACTAGTGGGAGGAAAAAGGCCTCCAATTAAAATATTTCATGCATATGCTGAAGAATTATGCTGATTTTTAAGACATTATGAAATTCAGTATATTTTTTATTTTAATTTCATCATATTTTGTTGGTTTTTCTGACCTTGCCTACCTCTGTAAGTCTCTTTAGTAATTATTTTCAATTTACCCATTGGGAATGGGATCTGTTTCCTGCCAGGAACCTAACTAATGTACTCTTTATCTCTTAAGAAAAGGAACTAGGTCAAAATGGAATTCTGATTCATAGGGAGGGAATTTATACTAATTACAGTTATATTACTCAGAAGTCTTTCAGTTAAAATGTCATAAAACAACTTAGAATGACTTTTAAAACCACAATATGACAAAAACAAAATAAACAATGAAATATATCAGCTCTCTTATCAAAATAAACAATGAAATATATCAGCTCTCTTATCTATCGCATGGTGTCACTGTGTTTCTTACTCACCCTTTCACTTCCGTTTTCAGTTGTTTGGCTTCATTGTCTGGTGAGAGCTCTCCCCATTATGGGAAATAATTCTTCAGCCACTCAGGCTTACATGGTCCATACAGCTCACCGTCTGAAAAGGAAAGAGACGGTTTACCTCTCATCTCTCCTATCAGTCTCCTTAAAGGTTCCCTAATTTCAGCCTGCTAGAGCTGCATGCATACTCCTGCACCAGAACTTTGGTCCAGGAGAACAGCGTGCTCTAATTGACTGGTGTTGGTCAAGTATTTGAGTGCTGGTTCAGGAAGGGCAGTCCCCAAAGAAAAGAGGTGGACAAGACAAAAAAAGTAGCAGATACCTAAAATAATTTTGCAAATATAAATATATTGTTATTGATATTCATTCATTCCTTTGGTACATGTACCATATGAAACAACAGCTGTATACCAGCAATAAAACAAGGGTCCTGTCTGGGTATATGGGGAAAATACTTGGTATAGATGAAGACAGAAATAACAGAGTGTGAGCTTAATATTGGAATTTTCAAGAACTTATGCTTCAAGGCTAAATCGGGAATTATGGAATTGTTTTGTAGGGTAGCTTGATCTACCTCTTTTTATTTCTTCCCTGTATCTCATGCTTGAAATGGACATAATCATACATAAATTTGTGAAACATTGCCGTGGTTTATGAGAACCTTTCTTCCATTAGGTTGAAGATATAGAGTTTAAATTAAAATATAAACAAAGAAACAAACAAATAAAATGTGTAGTGGTAGAAGTGTTGCTGCTGGTGGTACAAGGGAATGAATAACATGAAATCAAATCATTAGTTGATTTCAAATGAAAGTAAAGAATTCAAGCCTGCTTCTGGCTATTTATACAAAGACACAGAATAGAGTTGACACTGCAAAAACGATACTTGCTTTTTCCAATCTGTAATGCCTGTACAATCCATTTATTAGAGTTCGTTTTCCATCACTGAATAAAGAACAATTTATGTTTAAGTTGCTAAGGTTAGAAACTGGAGAAAGGCAATTATATTTCTGATTTGTAAATATATGCCAGCAAAATTAAGGACGTTTCCATAGCTTAGTCCGTTAAGGCAGCTACATAAAATATCTTCAGAGTGCTTTGTATTATATAATGTAATACATATACATCATATATGTAGTGTAGTGGTATCGTACACTACGCTCTTTTATTTGTACATACCATACCACATATATTCTCACTGCTCAGTTTTCAACTGAGTAAAAAATCACAAGGGTTTGCTTGGACATTTTTTTTCCTTGTTTTTACTTTTATTTGCATTTATTGTATGCAGAATTTACTCTCTGGACATTAGCTTTTGTTTCTCCAGTTTCTTCTGGGATAGTTTTCTTCTGTGCAACATCCTCTTCTGGCTTAGGAACAATCTTCTCTTTTTCAGTACAGATCATGTCAATGTGGCAAGGAGAGCTCATGTATGGGTTAATCTATGAGTCTACTCTAAGTTCCACGCTGCATGGTGGAGGCTCTGTTTACCTGGATGTGCTCAATGACCAGAGAATTTACATCTAAAGCCTTGAGTTCAGCATTACTCTCTGCATTTCTAAGCATGTGCAGTGAAAATTTAGCATTCTTTTTGGGCCATCAAGCCTGTGTGCAGCCCCACTCTCTGGCCTGGGCACACCTACCAATTCCACCATTGTAGGACTGAATGGCACACACCGCTTCTGTAAAGTAAAATTCTTCAGATACTAGTGGCTTTTTAGATAGGCACATACCCTTTATGGCCTGGGCAGTTTCAGGTGTGTTCTTAAGGTGAACCCAAAGATTTGAACCTCTTTTTTTTTTTTTAAGATTTTATTTATTTATTTGACACAGAGAGAGAGACAGCCAGAGAGAAAGGGAACACAAGTAGGGGGAGCGGGAGAGGAAGAAGCAGGCTCACAGTGGAGGAGCCTGATGCAGGGTTCAACCCTTAACGCCGGGATCACGCCTTGAGCCGAAGGCAGATGCTTAACGACTGAGCCACCCAGGTGCCCCAAAGATTTGAACCTCTTGATTTGTAAGATTTTGTAGGGTTTCCTGGATCAAGTAGATGGTGAACCATTTTCAGAGATCACCTCAGGCCACTTAGGGAAGAGCTGCTTGAACGTTTGGTTACTGAGAATATATAGAGAGNAGTTGATTACTGAGAATATATAGAGAGAAAACCTGTTGAACTGAAGTCATATTTTCCAATCTGAATAAAGAAGGACCTATTTGTTTTATCTGTTTAGAAAGTATTGGAAATTATTTTGGATATTGATCTAAGTGTTATGCAAAGTGGATCTTTTTGTGGTCACCACCTATCACTAATTAGGCAAATCCACAACACACAGTATGAACTAAAGAATGGATTTTACCAGGGGAAATGTAAAAGGCAGTTACTCAATAAGAGAAGGTACATTTCCCCCAATGTTCTCATTAATCCCATGTAGAAGCATATAAGATCAAGGAACTTTTTGGATATGTAGTGGTATAGTTCACTTTTAATAGTAGAAGGAATATCCTATGACCTTTACCTTCTTAGAAGATAACTTTTCCAGCAGGGGAANGATTTTACCAGGGGAAATGTAAAAGGCAGTTACTCAATAAGAGAAGGTACATTTCCCCCAATGTTCTCATTAATCCCATGTAGAAGCATATAAGATCAAGGAACTTTTTGGATATGTAGTGGTATATTTCACTTTTAATAGTAGAAGGAATATCCTATGACCTTTACCTTCTTAGAAGATAACTTTTCCAGCAGGGGAATGATAAGATTACTGGGGCTCCAAGCAGTCTCAATTGTAATTCCAGCTGTTTAGAGTTGTGGCCCAGGAAAGACACCTACCCATTATCTGGACTACTATGGGACTCATAGGAAGTTGGGTTCAGGAATAGCACCTCCTACCAGGGGAAGGAAGGCACTAGACCTTAAAGAAGCAGAGTTTGGGTGCATCTGCTTCTATTGAGAAGTAGGTCCCAGGTTACAGGTGCCTCACTGCTCAGGTAACAGAGTACTCTCCCGGGGTCATTTCCAGACAGTCCTGCTTGTCAAACTACTTAAAATGTGAAGCGTTTGTGATGTTCTGATAAAGTCTGGAAGTAAAACTCACACACCGGCTTCTAAATTGATTAGCATGATATTTTCAAAGCTCAGTGAAATTTGATATAAAATTTGTAATTTAAAATATTCAGGAAAGACAGCAGTTGTGGTGTCCTTGTTTTTAATTTTCTCAAATGCTCTATAAAATCTGATAGGATAGGAGGACCACGTTTCCTAAACCTGAAGTAAGGATATTCTTGGGAAGCTGTAGATTCCTAAGGCATAGAGTCTTGTGGAAAGATACGAATGAGAAATGAGATGGAAAACTTTGAAATTTTACATTTCCCTGACACTTACTTGCTGATGGAAGCAACCCCTTCTCTTATCTACTTAAATATATATATATATATATATATATATATATATATATATATAATTTTTTTTTCAG
>NC_048218.1:187397656-187429565 GCF_002007445.2 Ailuropoda melanoleuca | reverse complement strand
GTGCTTGTGAGTGGGGGAGGTGTACAGAGGGGGAGAGTGAGAGAGAATCTAAAGCAGGCTCCATGCCAAGCATGGAGCCTGACCCGGGGCTTGATCCCACAATCCTGAGATCATGACCTGAGCTAAAACCAAGAGTCAGATGCTTAACCAACTGAGCCACCAAGGTGCCCCTGCCTAAAAAATATTTTCAATAATTGCACCTTTGATGACTTTGTACAACCTCACATGAACATTTGTATTCTCCTGTGAACCAATTCCTACCACTTTTTGTTGCCTCTACACCAGTGTTTCTGAACCTGGGTGATTTTTGTCCCCTGGTTGGACATCTGGCAATGTCTAGAGACATTTTTCTTTGTCACAACTGGGAAGGCAGGTGCTACGGGCATCTAATGAATAGAGGCCTCAGATGCTTCTAAACATTGTACCATGTATAGGACAATCCCTGACAAGAATGAATTATCTGGCCAAAAATCTCAGAGTGCTGAAGTTGAAAAATGCTGCTCAACCATAGTAAGAGTGCCTGTATTAGTTTACTTTTTTTTTTTTTAATTATTTATTTGAGAGAGAGTGACAGAGAGCACAGGTGGGGAGGAAAGGGAGAAGCAGGCTCTCCACTGAGCAGGGAGCCTGATGTGGAGCTCAATCCCAGGACCATGCGACCATGACCCGAGCTGAAGGCAGATGCTTAACCGACTGAACCACCCAGGTGCCCCGAGTTCCTGTATTAGTCTTCTATACTGGGAAACAAATAACCACTAACAGAAGCTTAAAACA
Organism: Ailuropoda melanoleuca; assembly: GCF_002007445.2. NCBI lineage: Eukaryota > Metazoa > Chordata > Mammalia > Carnivora > Ursidae > Ailuropoda > Ailuropoda melanoleuca. The sequence goes on along the minus strand of NC_048218.1, from coordinate 187,428,791 downwards.
ATAAAACATTTTATCTTTTTACTATATCACAGTTTCTAAAGTTTAAAAGTCTGCATATGGATTTGCTGTATTCTTGGTTTTCTGCTCAGTGTTTCACAAGACTGTAATCATGGTGCTGGCTCAACTGCATTCTCATATGGATGGTGAACTGGGGAAGGATCTGCTTCCAAGCTCCCTCAGGTTGCTGGCAGAATTAATTTCATAATGGCTGTGGAATCCATGGCAAAAAATGGAGGAAGAGAGGAAGGGAGAGGGAGAGAGGGGAAGAGATGAGGAGAAACACAGAGAGAGAGAGAACAAACACCTCTTCTTCTTTGAGTCCTAGCTTTAAGGAAGCCCTGTGGGTGCTTATAAAGGTCTCACTCATTTAAGACAGGGTAACTTGAAGTCAATCAATGATTAGGGACCTTAACTGGACCTGTAAAATCCCTTCTCCTTTGCCATAAAGCATGACAGTGGTATCTCATCATCTTTGTCATATTCAATTGCTTAGAGGCAAGTTACAGATTCCACCACCATTCAAGGTGAGGAAATTATACATTGGCACTGGAGGTCACCTATGGCTGTGGTCAACACAGTTTCTGTCATAACCAGGAATGAAAAAGAGCCCAGTTTCAAGAGGAAATAGTCATTTTGAACCCATCCTATGGTTATTTCAGAATGAATAGGGGAAATAGATTTTAACTGACAGGTTCCTTATATTGTTTACCTGGCTTGTGAAGTAAGAGTCATTATGGCAGGCAGGGACAAGTAAAAGCCCTTGGAAGTACCACCAACCCCTATCAAAATAGTAAATCAAAACAATATAGCTTCATTAGGGCAAATGTAGAGAACTGCCATCAAATATCTGAAGGATGGAGGGATGGTGAATCCTGTCACATCCCCATTTATATCACCTGCTTGGCCTGTGCAAAGTCCAATCTGCTTGGGAAGTTGAGAGTAGGCTTTCATAAACTTAATGAGATGATAATGCCAATTGCAGCTGCCATACTGGATACAATATATTATTTCCCCAATATTTTATTGGGGAAAATACTCATAACCCTGGCACCTGGTATGTAGTGACAGACTTACCAAATGCTCTTGGTTATATTCCCGTAAGAGGAAAATCAGAAGCAGTTTCCATTTATGTAGCAATGACAATAATACATCTTTATTGTGTTGTATTTCTTTCTGCTATAATATTATGTAGAGGACTTTTGGTCCTCTTGATATCCCTCATAGCGTCTTGTTGATCCATTACATTATTTCATGTTAGTTGGGTCCAGTAACAAGTACGTAGCAAGAATCCTACATGCCTCACTGTTAGATATGCTTCCAAAAGCGTGGTAATCAAACCCCCCAAACTTAAGATATGTCTTATTGGTGAAGTTTCTAGGGATCCATGGTAGAGAGCATTTAGAGATGTTGCCTATTAAAGTAAGCACCTCTTGCTTCACTTTACACTACCCATCAAAAGAAGGAGTGCTCCGTGAGACCTCTTGAGTTTCAGAAGCAGAAAATTCTACATTTGATTACTCTTCTCTGCCTATTTTTTAGATAACCTCTATGGAGGACAATTATGATTGAGACCTGGAGCACAAATTTCTGCAGCAGGTCCAGATTGTAGTCAAGATACCCCACTTGGATCCAAAAATACTGGAAGATCTAAGGCAAAGAATTATACTGTAGGAGTATCTAGAAAACTCCAAAGAAGAATTAGAACACAGACTCCCAGAGTTACTACTTGACTGGTCTTATGGCCAGTTAACATAGAAGAAAAAGGCAGAAGAAAAAAACCCTGGCATGGTTTGTGGGTAAACCTTCCTGATATTCTGTCTCAGGCTGAGGTCGATGGCTTTCACACTACCACCCCACTTAGCAGGGATCTTATACTTAAACACTGAAGGGAAAATTTCCCAGTTGGCACAATTTTGGTGGTAAATATGGTTGGTTATGTAATGTGAAAGAAGAGTTTGCTTCAGTATTCAACCTGTCAGTAGCAGAGGCAAATGTCGACCCGATACATCACCATTCTCTAGGGGAAAAAACCGCCTTGACAATGGTAAGGTTGTTAGGTTTGACCCCTCCTCTCACAAAGACATGGCACTTTACTGTTACCAGAAAACATACACATTCTGGGTGTGGATTTGCCTGCTGTAGCAGTTCTGTCAGTACCACTATTTTTTTTTCACTTACGAATGCTTTATACATAGCCATGGCATCTCTTATAATAGTGCCTTTGACCAGAGGACATGCTTTTTCATAAAAAAGTGAGAATAACTGCTGTGACCAATGCTCTATATTTCAGTTGTTTTTAGCATAATACATTTGCTATCAACCCGAGATGATGTCATATTCTGATGGTAATTTGTGAATCGCCTGTGATTGAGACACAAATGTTTCACTACACAAAGGAGAGAGTAGCTACTGAAGGGCAAGGCAAATGGACGGTTGTAATTATCTTCCATTTGTCCCTCAGAACTACTTTCCCACCTTTTTCCCTTTTGCTCTTTGTCTTAGGAAACGGACCTGTATGGGCTATGTGAAAGGGCTCCCATGTCATGTGCGTTCAGTTCTGATTCAGTCAACAATGAGTCCTGCAAAGAGAACAGAGGAAAGGGGAATGATCACTGAGCAATATTGGGATGTATCCCATCCTGATTTCTTCTCTTTTGCTCTCGTTAGTTTGGCTCTATCCTTTCGCTGAAGGTCACAGCTTGGCCCTCTTTCAAGTTGGTCCTCTCTATATGATTCTGCTGGGTTTAAGTAACTGCTCCCTGCCTTCATCCATTTGGGCTTTGGGGTATTAGCAGCACCACTTTATTTTTCTAATTTTTATTAATCACTCTGTCTCCTCATCCATTTAAGTTTAAATGTGGTAACTGTCCACCATTACTAGTCCTGGGGTATTGCACTGTCCCTTGTGGTACACTTTGTGCCCAAAGTGTTGTAGATAGTCCCTTGTTAATTATCATTGCAGTATCCTAATTTGAGCCTGATATCTATTTTCTATGGTGGTGCTGACTTTTACAATGGCAGAGGCCAGATTACAATTGAAAGAGGGAAGGAGACAGTATCTTAGAGCTCATTCTGATATTGCTCTTCAAGAAGCTGGAATCTAGGAAACTAGTGAGATATACCTCTTAATTTTGCAGAAAGAGAATCAATAACACACACACTCAATTAATATTTCTTGTGGATCCGAATAGACAAACCAAACAAAGAAATCTGGCAGTTTCGAGAGAAAAATAAAGAAAATCAATATGATACATTTAAAGCACTACTGAGAGAACTTTAAGGTGATACAATATTAAGTAGGAAGAAAAACAGATATTACCAGAATAGGAAAGACGACTTTAAAGGATCATAAACAAGGAGAGGGCAGGAGAAGAAGAGAAAAGAAGAAACAGGACAGAAAACAAAAGAAAAACAAACATAAAAATCTATCAGAAAGATATACTACTTATATCCTGTCATACTCAAATTTCCAGACAAAGATATTCTCTTGAAAGATTTATGCCATAATGACGTCCTTCCTTGGACTCCAGGGATATAGGCTTAAGGCACGTTTTAAGAAGTTTAATTTCACTAATCTACTAATGGAGATACTTCCTTTGGAATAAATTTAGGGACAAAAAATATCCCTATCACACACAGAGACTTCTAAGCCATTTCTCCTCTGAAAGAGGCAGGGGCTATAGCTACCGTGAGTTAGAATTTAAGATGTCTGCTCACAAAAAATACTGGAGGCTCAAAGAGGAAATAGAAATCAGAAGATTTTGAAAAGTATTGTTTTATAATAAAATGCTGTAATTTGAACTGCCTCAAGAATGAATAAATAAGCTCCACAAGATACTAAAAATCTTAAATGACACTGAAATATGGACCACAGATACAGGCGGGTTTCTACCCAATCCCCAAACCACCTCTAGATGTGGGAAAACACAGTTAGAAAATTAATTTTTTTAAGGATTCATAGGAAGGAAATTGTTAGGAACAAGGTTTCCCCAATTAAGTTTGTGTGCACAGATCACAGGCTATAGATTAGATAACTATATATTCTGGTTTACCTAGGACAGTTCTGGTTTAGCTTTGTCTTTCCAGAATCCTGCCTATTTTAGCATTTGTTCCCTCCAGCTCATTCTTTCTCAAATGGTGGCTCAATTTGGGAGATAACTTATATGGGCATTCTAACTATAAAAAACTAGCACAGAATAACTTACATTCAGGCAAGACCAAATGTTTTCTCTTTTGTACTTATGCTTCTTGCTGTGAACATCACTGAGCTACTCTTAGGATCTTTGGCAATGCTAAAGGTGAGGTACAGAACTCTCCCTCCTGTCTGTCCATCTATACGTGTATGTATGTATGTATGCATGTATCAATCTATCATCTACTTCCTTTATATCCTCATCAACAGACTTTATTTGGGGGATCATATATGAAGAGTTTTTTCTTTGTACAGGTGTGGCTCTACTTATGGAAAGCCCATGTGAAGTCACCTTGACTATTCTTGTCATAGCACTGTAGAGTAATGTAATCGGTAGCACTGGCTTAGCTTCTGGGAGAGCAGCAGGAGAGCAGTGATGGCAAATTTAAAACAGAAAAAATGCCATTTTTTAAATGTGGACACACTCTAGTTGAACATAACTATAACTTCAGAAAGGCTTTTTTTGTTGTTGTTTTAAATTCACAGTAATTGAACTTCTTGTATGTTGACTTTCCTCTCCATGGGTTAAGCCAGCATGGCCATTTTGAAAGATTTGCTCCTCTGTGACCTGAAGAGCAAGAGACATTTCAAACAATGGGCTCAGAGGCAAGGCATCCTGTGTATGGAAAAATGACTAAAACATCGTGAAAGGATTTCCAGTGCAGGGCCTTTGGAGAATTGTTCTAGCCTCGTACATGCTTCTCTGCAAAAGACTCATATTTGAACACAGAGAAACAAAGAAAAACTGAAACAAATCCCATTGTTAAGGGACTAATTTAAAGTATCATCTGAGAATTTCTTGTGCTATTTTTCATTTCTGTTTTGTTGGTTTTATTTTACTTTACTTCTCCCTCCTATACTTGTTTTAACACTGAAGAACTGAATTAAACCAGTTCATCAAATATATTATTTTGGAGAGAGCCTTGGGCAAATGGTGAAGGAACTCTTGCCTTTGAGGAACATCTTGAGCTCCTTATTTGATTTATAGCTTTCCCTTCTCCATTTGCCCACCCCCCAATTCCTTTCTATCTTTTAGCTAATTATTTCCTAATTGCCAAATCTAAGGGATCTTCCTAGTGTTATTTTCCCTCCCTGTGGCACTGAATGGAAAGTACCCTTCCTCCCTTGATTTCCACCACAGAAGTCGGCCATGTCTCACTTTTTGTTGATCTCCTTATCTCCATGATGGGATTATCTTCTGCTCCCTGCCCATTAAGCAATTTTTCCCCATGCTATCCTTCTTTCTCTTCCCAGCTATACTGCACTAGAAACTTGAATCTTTACTGAATTGTTTATTTTTTACAAATAGAAAACAAAAGGTGTGGGCAAAAAAAGCTTCATTTCCTGTCCTACCAGTTCCATATCACTTGCATCTACCATATATAATCAATTTGACTGGTTTTTGGTCCATTATTTATTTTTACCAAAATAAGAAAAAATATATATATTATTTATTTTTCCTTAAGCAAATGATGGCATACTCTATATATTCTTTTATATCATGCCTTCCTTATTCCATTAAAAATATATTCTGTCGATGACTCCATTGCAATTCAGTAAATATATATATATATTTTTTAATTTTTATAGCTCCATAGGATTCTGTCTTGTTGTTTCAATCCTCAGTTTTACCTGACCTAAAGTTAAAGGAGATAAAAACACCTTCAAATATGAAATGAAGACTATCTTTTCCTACCTAAGATATTAGCTGGGAATTTATAAGACTTTGCTTTTTCTTTTCCCCATGTAAATTTTCCAGTGTTATCAGTAGTTACAACATGCCACCATCTTTGTAATCACCATTTTCACCAAAGCAACTAAGTATGAAAGCTCCTTGATCATCCAATATCTTGTTCTCCATCTATACTTCATCTTATACCACCACTGGTGATGATTTTGGTAATCATGACATCCCACATGCCATGACTTCTAGTATTCTATCCTTCAAATAAGGAGGATAATTTAAGTTTGTGTTTTCTTTTACTAGACACACTATTAATCCAGGAACAATCAGTGTTAATTTACAGATTTAGGCAAAAGTTTTGTCACCTCCTAAAGCACACTAAGATGGGGAAAACATGGGCATCTCCCTTTGATGCCTATATTTTAATGTATCTTTACAGTGAAAGTATGCAGGATTTGTGAGTGTGTGTGTTTAGGCCTGTCCTTTCCTATGTCTTTGTTTCTGTTCCCTATTTGGCCATTAAACTCAAGGTTCCTGGGTATTCTACTTTGAGGAAAAATGGATTGCCACAGGCCAATGATTTAGCTAAAACAACTAGAAAAAGCCAAATAAGTTTAAACCATCCCACATTTTAGAAAGCACTCAAGGGCTATGGAAAAAATGAGGAATAGAATAAATGAAATTTCAAAAGCAGAAAGGACTTTCTTAAGTAAAATGATAATGTTGATTACTGCCATCCATCTCTTTTGTTCCTGAGGACATGTGTTAATCCTTGGTATGGACTGATAGTCTGGCTTGGACTTGAGAGCCTATTCTGGGGTAGAGAAATTCCTAAAGCTTTTTGTGAAAGAGAGTAAGTGAAGTCAAAAGGACAGGAAACTGAGAATTAATATTTATTTGCTAGGTTCTGAGATTATGTAGAAAGGCACTGATTTATACCAAAATCTTGTAAAGGTAAAGTGAAATATTCTAGAGTTTCATGGTGTTCAAATCTATTAGGAGAAGGGATTGGAGTCGGAGAACATGCCAGTTATCCAGTTAAGGTATAAGCCATATTTTGAAGCTACACAGTGTAGGAAGCTAGATAGGTAGGCTGGAAAGCCAAAGGAAAAAGCTGAATCACCCAAAGGACTGTGTAATCCAATGTCTTTAATGCTGCAAAATCAGATATCTAGCCAGACATACAATCAAAATCCTAGGAAAACTATTTTCAGAGAAAAGGGGTGAAATCACAGATAAACTGTGACTTAACTAAATTGCAACCCACATCTGATCCAGCTTAATTTGCATAATTAAAGGAACCACCTACTCTGAAAGAAGGTAATATCTTACAGATTCTTATGGTTCTTTATTTATAAATGTCTACCATACAAAAACAACTAAAACAACCAAAACAAAATAAAAACAAAATATGCAAAGAGGCAAAAAAATATGACTGATAATCAAGATTAAAAATAAAAGGGGACACATAAATAATCCACACCTAGGAGTTTGGATACAAAGATTTTAAAATAAGCATGGGACACCTTGGTGGCTCAGTTGGCTAAGCAGCTGCCTTTGGCTCAGGTCATGATCCCAGTGTCCTGGGATGGAGCCCCGAATTGGGCTCTCTGCTCAGCAGGGCATCCGCTTCTTTCTCTCCCTCTGCCCCTCTCCCTCATCGTGCTCTCTCTCTCACTCTTTGTCTCTCAAAATAAATAAATAAAATCTTTAAAAAGAAAGATTTTAAAATAAGTATAATGAATATGGTAAATAAAATACATGAAAAGATGGCTCAAATAAATGAAAAGATGAAGATACTTGATAGAGAATGGGAATGTGCAAAACAAGAATTGTACAGATATTCTAAAGCTATTTTATATTAAATTGGGAATACAGTGAATAGATTTAATAGAAAACTAGACATAAGTTAGATGAGATGAATAATGAATGGTGTAATAAATAGCAACTTAACCAAATAATTTTTCGCCATTCAATCAGAAAGACCATTCTAAAATGCAACTTTTATTACTTTCCTCAAAAAAAGATCCATAGACTCTAAGTGCACTTAGGATATACACTTAGTGTAAGTAGTGTTTAATATGGTTAATATAATCCTATAAGACCCAACCCTTTGTATCTTTCTGGAACCACACTATTCATTCAGAATATATTACTTAAATAAAATATAAGTTTGTTAGTGGGACAGTGAGGAATCTCACCTAATAAAAATAGAAGATGTGAATATCAGTTATATTTTGCTAAAATGATTAGTTGGGAGATATTATAGGTTCTTTTCCAAAGGCTTGGCCAACTGAGAGTGACATATTAGAAAACTGAGTCTAGCAGTACATTACAGAGTGGGTTTTAGCCGAGATCATTTAATTTTAAAGATAAACTAAGTATTACTTAAAAAAAAAAAGTACAGACTGGGAGTGTCTGGGTGGCTCAGTCAGTTAAGCATCTGCCTTTTGGCATTTTGGCTCAGGTCATGATTTCAAGATTGTGAGATGGATCCCCACAGTGGGCTTTGCACTGAGTATGAAGCCTGCTTAAGATTCTCTTTCCCTCTCTCTCTCTGCCCCTCCCCTAGTTCTCACACTCTCTCTTTCTCTCAAAAGGAAAAAAAAAAACAAATATATATATATATATCTATATCTATATCTATATATATATATATCTCAACTATTGGAATAGTACCTATTTCAATGAACTCAAGTTGAGGCATAACCTTTCTTCCTGAGGCTCTCCTATTGATCAATTAAAGACTTTCTGCAGCAGATCCTTTTCTCAGTGCCATATTCACAAACCCTTTGCGACCATTCCAGACTTTGGCAACAGAATGCTGATAATCCTTCATACAATTGCAGTTGATATTAATCTTTCTTGGGAACAAAAGTTAAGTGTCAAAACCTCACTGACATTATTAAAAATTTTCTAAGCTTTAAACAGATTTCTGTATCAATTTTTGAGTCAGAATTACTGATTTTACTAGTTGAGCTCCTCACACCTATCGAAGACTAAAACCAGATTAAATATGTTAATTATGGGGGCGCCTGGGTGGCACAGAGGTTAAGCGTCTGCCTTGGGCTCAGGGCGTGATCCCGGCATTATGGGATCGAGCCCCACATCAGGCTCCTCTGCTATGAGCCTGCTTCTTCCTCTCCCACTCCCCCTGCTTGTGTTCCCTCTCTCGCTGGCTGTCTCTATCTCTGTCGAATAAATAAATAAAATCTTTTAAAAAAAATGTTAATTATGAAAGAGATAAATATAAGTCATTTCCAAATTCAGTTTATTAAAATGTAAAAGAAAAATTTCCAAAGATGTATTCTTCTGATATAAAGCTGAGCCCTATTTTTCTTTCAAACTGAAAAATTCTAATGAATTTACTTCCTTCATAAATTGCATTATATAAAAATATAAGAATTCTTCAACTGTATTGAAAATTATTCTCAAGAAGTCATAAAAAAATTATTCTCAAGAACTCATAAAAAAACTCACATTTGAAATAACATTTGAAATAGACATGGCATAGCACATATAAGTAATAATATAAGTAATATTAGATAGAAATATAGTAAAAACTTCCTTTACCAGAAAAATGGCATTGAATTTCTTTTGAAATATTTTAAAAATGTATTTTTATCAACAATTTTACAACAAATAGACAAAATGGTTATTAAACTTTGGATATTAAAAGTATTAAGGAGGGGGACCTGGTGGCTCAGTTGGTTAAGCATCCAGGCCAGCTCTTGATTTTGGCTCAGGTCGTGGTCTCAGGGTCATGAGATGGAGCCCAGAATCAGGTTCCATGCTCAGTGGGGAGTCTTCTGGAGATTCTCTCTCTCTCTCCCCCTCCCCCCACTCTTCCTCCACAGGCACACACTTTCACTCACTCAAAATAAATAAATATTTTTTAAAAAAGAGTATTACGGAATACAGATTCTTACAATGCAAATAATGGGAAATTACACACTTTCCCCAAAATGAAATCCAGAGATACAGTAGGATTTTTTTTCTGGTGGAGTTTTACTTAAGTTATATTTTGTTCTTCTGCCTGATTATATAAGATGTTTAGATCATAGTGCTAATCAAACTAATATATAATCTTAATTGAAGCCATTTTATTTCCTATTTCAGTGGTCACATAAAATCAAAGTTAAGGAGCTTGCCTGTACACTCTTTAGCCATGAGAAAGAAGTGGTTATATCAAAACAAAACAGATTTTACAAAAATATCTCAAAATATATGAATGCTGGGTTACTGGTGATATCAGCACAATTCAAAGATCTTATATGCATGTGCCTCCTGAATACAGAACAATATTATTCCACACCAATTCACTTCCAGGCTAACTCTAAAGATAGCTTTAAGTTGGAGTAAAAATTTTATATACTTAAGTTTTAAATATGTGTAAAATATACATTTATATGACTGTCTACTTAGGCAAGGCAGCAGTAAGACATATTTGCTTTTTAAAATGGTATTATATGATATGTGATTTCTATGGCTGCTGGAGTCTTTGGTAGTTTTATTATGTCTTACAATGCCTTGGTTAAAAGGCATTAAAGCCCAAGATGCAATTTTAAAACCATAATAAATATGCATTGTAATATAGCAGCTGAGTAATTAAGCAGAATTCTAGCAACCTTATGATAATTTGTCAATATTATTGCTTTACATGGGATACATGCACTGCAGAGAATGTTTACAGAAAGTACATATGCAGTGCCTCTCAAGCACTCATTACACTTATTTTTACAATATCCCTGCAGGTTAAGCGCTACCAATTCCATTATTCATTTAGAAAAACTTAAGTGCCTTGTTCAGTTCAAATCATGGTTCAACCATACTATAAAACATCTTGCTGTACTGTGTATGGAGTAATAATACATTGGCTATGTCCCCATTGTGCAAGAAAATGCACATATAAATTCACTAAAGCATAGTGTTTTTAAAGAGATCGTTATACTTACTCCTAACACTGGAATTAAGATTTATTTATTTATCTATTTATTTAGATGTTTATGTCATTGATCTCTAATTATATGTAGGTAGAGCAGCCTCTCATTCAGGCATGAGTCTTCATTTGGCTCCCAGCTTTCACAATAGAGAATTAACCCTGCCCACTGTTACCTTACTGTTAAACTATATGGGATTCTCTGAACTAGTAACATAAAATCTCTGCTCTGTGGGTACTTGCCAGAGAAGAGAAATTGGAGTTACTTATTGTACGGACATTGTTGATGATAGTGTTCTATACATCACAATGTATAGTTCTTATGAAGATTCATGGGATGAGATTCAGTGAGGTCTTAGAAATGGGAAAAGACTTCCCTAACTTTGTCTTAACTTTGGGCACTGTGAATCATGTAGCTGAAGATCCTTCTCCCTTGACTGTGATCGCTAGAAGTTCAGAGGAAATTTGTGGCCCAATTCTAACAAGTCTGTAGGACATTATGACATGTGCTTCATCCCTGACTTCATTTTATTTCTCTTACCATTAATACACTTCACTGCTATTTCCACAGTTATTTATATTGTTGTGTTGTTGTGTTTTAAGCTGTCTAGATATGTCATAAATATAACTGTACTCAGATTCATTTCACAGAAAATTTGAGGCAGTTTTCTTAGAATACACTCAATATGGTAAAAAAAATCATAGCAAAAGATATTTTCATGAGGAATAAGTGTGAATTAAGCAAACACATAGATGTGGGTCAAATAAAGTTTTTAAAATTGGGCTACACATTTGGTTCAGTACCTTTTTGTGGGCAAAAGAAAAAAGACATGATTAATTATAAAATTTACATTGTCAACAAAGGAAGTTTGTTTGTTTTTTTAAAGGAGAATACTGGTTCCAGAAATGTAATTTTTTCTAAAACTTAAGTTTAAAAGAAAGACGTTGTAATGATATTCAACTCTGGAGAGTAATTACTAGCAATGATTTATACTAAATAATCAAAATAATTCTCACATGCTAATAAAATGTAAAATAAACATACTAAGAAAGAAATTGGGAATATCTTATTTTATAATTACTAGGTAAAGTGTAGGTAAATACTTTGCTCTAATGGTCAAAGTGCCTCATATTCAATGAATATAAAACATAAGTTTTTTTCAAAGTGGTTACAAGCCTCATGGGTATACCTTAAGAAAGACCTTACTTTATGAAGAGTTTTGACAACACTATGTGGCCTCGAATAATAACATGGTCCTGGAAGAGTCAGGCTACTTACTCTTCATCTTCAGTACCTTCTCACTCCTCATTCCAAGCTTGACAATGAATGTATTAAAGATGCATGTGCATATGGGACTTTAATATGATTTAGGTGGCATTTAAAATATGTGGGGAAGTGTGGACTAATTAAAAAATAACTTGGAAAAAAAGATCCATTCTAAAAAAAAGTTAATTTCTAAATTTTACCATCCATAAAAAATAAAAAAATAGAGAGTAGAATAAATTTATGATGTTGAAGCATCTAAATTCTTTTTTTTAAAGATTTTATTTATTTGAGAGAGAGAGAGAGCAGGGGGCGGAGCAGAGGAAAGGGGAGAGGGAGATAATCTCTAGCAGACTCCCCGCTGGGGAGACACAGGGCTCCATCCCAAGACCCTAAGATTATCACCTGAGCCAAAACCAAGAGCAGGACGCTTAACAGATTAAGCCACCCAGGTGCCCCAAGGCATATAAATTCTTTAAAATATATCTACAAAAACTAGTTTGTTAGACATTATCAAATGATGATATTTACATAAAAGCTCATGATAAAACAAATTTCAAAGAAAAACAGCAGACTGGGAGAAAATATTTGCAACACATTTAAAAGGTCACTGTTTTAGTCCATTTGGGCTGCTATAACAAAATACTCGGTCTATGGACTGAGTGTCTTAGAAGTAACAGAAATTTATTTTCTCTGTTCTGAAGACTAAAAGCCCAAAATCAAGGCACCTGCAGATGTGCTGTCTGCTGAGAACCTGCTTCCTGGTTCACTAATGTAGTCTGTCCTCGTGTAAAAGGGAACTCTAAGGGGTTTCTTCCATAGGGGCTCTAATCCTATTTATGAGAGCTTTATCTGAAAGACCTATCACTTCCCAAAGGCCCACTTCCTAGTATCACCACATTGGGGGTTAGCTTCTAATGAATTTTGGGGGAATACATTAGTTTATAAGCAGCCACCAAATCAAAGGTATCTTCTCTGACACCTTAACTAATAAAGCACATATCCACCCCTAGCCCATCGATCTTTCATTCTTTATCTTGCTCTATGTTGTTTATAGCACTTACCTTTGCCTGGCATAATATTTCATATGAATTTGTTAGTAAGTTTATTGTCTATAGATAATCTCCCACTAAAATACAATGTCTGTGAAGGAAGAAAGGGTTTCACTCTTCCAGAATATGGTCTTGGTCATACCAGTGAGCACGTTACATACTGTATATTATGTTTACCCCAATTTTTTTGTGCTTTTCTCCATACCCATCATTCCCCAAATTAGAGTTCCAGCTTAGGTTTTGCCAGAACAGACACAATGATGTTTGGAAAGGAAAAGGGAAGCAGAAGTCAGTATTGCTTATGCCACAGAAGTGAGGAGGACACATGCTTTTGTGGGTAACCAAGGAGAACTCTTGCCAGCAGGTTCAGAAAGTCCCGTTACATATCACTTACTTGGTACTATAGGCACCTGGTATCATTGGTAGCAATTTCTGATTATTTCTGCACTTCCTGTTTTAAAGAATACTATAGTGGCTTCCCTGACCCTCTTTCTGCCAATAGTTCCAACTTTTTCAGCTTCCAATTTCTTGTATGAAGTTATTTTTTGGTATAAAATACCTGGAAGTCACCACTTTACTGGCTGAATATGCTCTGCAGTTTTCATTTATTTGAAGCAGGGAGATTTTCGTTGGCCACAGTGGTTTCTGATCATACTCCTGAAGAGACTGCACAACGGGCCATTCAAACACAGTCTCCCCTTTGGTAGGCAAAGAAGAACATGTTCTCATGCTTCCCCTGGCCAAACAAACGTCAAAAAGTGCCTATTCTTACAGTCATTAAACACAACTAAGCCTCTGAAACCCATACAAAGCTCTGTAACCATCTTAAATTAAGGCTTAGTGATGCCACAGTGCTCAAACTTGAAAACTGTACTCACTGGCCAAATGCTATAATATGACCTTTTCTGTCCTCATCAGAATACTGGCAGAAATTCTCTTCAGGTTGGGTGTTAGAGGACACCCAGTTCAGCATATTTTTGGTATTTACTGGAAACAAATACTCACACACATGCACACATACACTTACATACACATATATATTTGGAATCTGTAATTGTATAACAAATATGCATTCAAATTTAACACAGTCAAAACAAATAGTTGTTTTCGACTGCTCTCAATCAGCTTCACCTCAAAATTCCTCAAGTTGGTAAAATGAAGCATCATCTATCCAGATGCTGAAGTTAAAAACTTTATAGTCATTTCTTTTCTTTTATTTTTTTAAAAATAAAAAAAGAAAACATGATTCTGTATGTAGAAAAGACTAACAAATCTACAAAAAATTATTTAAACTTACACACTAATTTAGCAAATTCTCAGGTACAAGATCAATGAAAAAAATAAATTACACTTCTATGTTAACAATAGACAAAAATGAAATTAAAAGTATGATATCACTTATAATTACATTAAATATGAGATTCATAGGGATAATTTAAACAAAATATGTGGTGTAGTATGTGGTATGAGCACTACTCAGAATATTTAAAGAATACCCAACTAAATGACCAGACATATACAATTTAAGGGATTGAGAGACTCTTTGCTCTTAAAAAGTCAATTTACAAATCGATCTATAGATTTAATTCTACCCCAGTCAAAATCCCAGTAGGCATTTTTTCGCAGAAATCAATACGATAATCCCAAAATAATACAGAAATTCTATAGACTTAGAACAATTTTTTAAAAGATCAAAGTTGTATTTCAAGATTTACTATATATCTACAGTAATCAAGACATTGTGTTACTGGGATAAAACAGAACAGAATCAAGAAGTAGATTCATACATATCTGGTCAATTGAAGTCAACAGGGAATGTATAGTCTTTTTAATAAAAGTGAAGTTCAGTCCTTACCTCTCCCCATTTACAAGATTTAACAAGAAATGTTTAATGTAATTTAACGTAGGTTTGAATGTAAAAATTAAAGATATAAATTTCCAAGAAGAAAATACAGGAAAAAATTTTCACCTCCTTGAAGTCAAGATTAGTTATCACAGAACACAAAAATCACATCAAAGAAAACATCACAAATTGGACTTTCCCAAATTAATAACTTCTGCTCTTTCTCTTTGAAAGATACAAGTAAAAAAAAAAAAATGAGAAGGAAAGACACTACACATCTACCCGAATGGCTGTAATTTAAAAGATGAATAATACCAAGTGGAGCAAGCACAACATTCATCATCTTCCTGATGGAAATGTAAAATGGTGCAGTCACTTTGTAAAACGGAGAGTTTCTTATAAAGTGAAGCATGCCTTTATAATTGGCCAAATAATTTCACTCCCAGGTATTTACCAAAAAGAACCATGAAGTTCCCCCTCTCCGTAAGTTCCAGGATATGTTTTTAATATCCTCCAATTACTTAGTAGTTTTTAAGTTTTTCCTTTTAAGTTTTTCCTCTACCTTTAAGTTCTTCCTCTACCTTTTAAGTTCTTCCTCTAATTATTGACTATTAGTACATGCAAAGATAATTGATTTTTTTTAAACTTTTAGTTTACTTATTATCAACTTTATTTACTTCTTTTTTTTTTTTAAAGATTTTATTTATTCATTTGACAGAAAGAGAGACAGCCAGTGAGAGAGGGAACACAAGCAAGGAGAGTGGGAGAGGAAGAAGCAGGCTCCTGATGTGGGGCTCTATCCCAGAACGCCGGGATCACGCCCTGAGCGGAAGGCAGACACTTAACGACTGAGCCACCCAGGCGTCCCTCAACTTTATTTACTTCTTTCTCTATAGATTAATTCCGCCTGTTCTAGAATTTTATGTAAATGGACTCACAAGTGTAGACTATCTTGAACTTGACTATTTTCACTCAGCTTAATGTTTTTTTAAGATTTATTATGTTATTATGTGTAAAATTAATCCATACCCTTTTCATTAGTGAAAAATATTCTCTTAGTGTAAATAGACCACAATTTACTAATCCATTCACTGGTTGATGGAAAGCTAGGTTGTTTCCAGTTTTGAGCTTTGAGGATTAAAGCTACAATAAGCATGCATATGCAAGTCTTTGCATGGACATAACTTACAGTCATTTCTTAACCCTCTTTTCCTTCACCCCTGCATTGTTTTGGGTCAATTATATTATTCTACTTCTGAAATAAGGTATCTTAAATCCACGTGCTTCTTCCTTTCTCATTCTTACTTCAGTGCCTGGGTTAATATCACTTCTCTGTGAGATTATTGCTGAGCCTTTGGCCTGAACTTCCCATCCCTGCCACGGCCTGTCCTTCACAATGGTTTTGTGTATACACACACAGACACACATATTATTTTAAACATATACAAATCTGCATATGAATATATGTGACTATATTAATATGTATATGAACCATATATATGAATATATTATATTAATGTTAGTATAGTATATATAATAAACAATACTATACATACATATATATGACTAGTTATCTTTAGTTTTTGATTTAATTGCAAAAATTCTGGATCAGAGACTCTTCTTTAAAAATTGAGAAATTTGACTACACTGGATCTACCTTCTCCAATAGCCACAGGACATGTGTATTTTTAGGCTGCCAATGTGTCGAGCCTTCCTTATGGTGTCATATCTGAGAATAGGTATCAGATGCCAATTTTCATTCTTTATATTTATGCTGCCATTTTTCTCATGGCAATATAACGACGGGGAAAAAAAAGTTTCCTGCACAAGAAACTACATCTCTGTAAAAAAATATAAAATAAAAATACACCTAAAGCATAGCATGATTCTTAAAAAAAGGTGAGGGGAAACTATATCTCTCTTTGTAAGTGAAGAATATCCTTACATATTTAATACTCAAATTTAAAACACCCATAGTTCAGATAATAAAATTTAAAGTGCCATTATAATACCTTGGCTGTAAGTATTTGAGTATGAAACTACCACTCTAATAATAATTCTTTGTCCATAATAAAGACGTGCATGATGCTTTTATAGTTTAAGAATAAAATACACCTAAAGCATAGCATGATTCTTAAAAAAAGGTGAGGGGAAACTATATATCTCTTTGTAAGTGAAGAATATCCTTACATATTTAATACTCAAATTTAAAACACCCATAGTTCAGATAATAAAATTTAAAGTGCCATTATAATACCTTGGCTGTAAGTATTTGAGTATGAAACTACCACTCTAATAATTCTTTGTCCATAATAAAGACGTGCATGGATGCTTTTATAGTTTAAGAATACCATTAAACACAGTATCTCATTTGGTCCTCACAACACTGCCATGGAAAGAGTGTTGAAGATGAAGGAAAGGCTAGCCAGAGAGGCTGATTTGTGCAAGTGCATACAGTTAATGATGAAGCAGGGAATAAATCTTAGTCTTTGGACTTCAAAATCTGAACTTTTTCTAACCCAGGCATACACATCCTATAACATCTCAGTATAAAGTGATCTAACATGTCTATCTCATTCGTTTATCATATTTACATTGATAGCTCAGAGTTCTTCAATCAGAGAAAATGAGTGTATTTCTGTAGATCATGACCCTTTAACTTAAATGAGACAGTCTGGTTTAATGACGAGAATTCAGTCTTTGGTTTACATTCCAGTTCTGACACCTACCACCTTTGTGGGAACTAAAACATGATACAGGTTCATGAATTAAACTTACTTTGCAAGGTTATAGATAGGAGAAAATGAGATAATATACATGAAGTGTCTAGCAAAGAGTCTGGCTTAATACATGTTAGTGCTATTCCTCTTTCCTCCATTGGGCTAGCCTCCTTGCCTCCCCCACCCAATTCATCCTGGGCGAGCACATCACATACACCAGACTACTGTGTGCCTGCTCAGACCATTGCTCCAACAATGCCCAGTAATCCTCCAGCCATGTCTTACAGTTTTTGCTCTAGAAAAAAAAACAAAACAAAAAAAAACCCCAAAAAACAGTTCAACAAATAATAGGCATAAAGTGATGTATGATCTTTGGCTATTCTCTATTACCAGGAAAAATCAGAATTTAACTCTAGATAATCTCTCAATACTGAGGCCTGGCAGCTTTTTCATTAGTAGCAACCTCTCTCCTTTTTTTTTTTTTTTTAAGATTTTATTTATTTATTTGACCAAGAGAGAGGTAGCTAGAGAGGGAACACAAGCAGGGGGAGCGGGAGAGGGAGAAGCAGGCTTCCTGCTGAGCAGGGAGCCCGATGTGGGGGCTCTATCCCAGAATGCTGGGACCATGCCTGAGCCCGAGGCAGATGCTTAAAGACTGAGCCACCCAGGCACCCCAGCAACCTCCATCTTAAACAAATTGCAGTGGTGTCTGGAATCCAAAATTTATCCTTGACATTATTGATAAAAAATTAATCAACTGTTCATTAAAATAAAATTACAGGTATATAACATAGGAACACACACACACAAAATTAGGAGGCATTCTTTATTTCCTTATTTGTTGAAAATTAATTTGAATTTTAAATTATAACTTTAAATTCATGTTCAGAAATTTGATGAACCATTTACAGAATTTGTTTTTGGAAAACTTGGGCCACAGACAATTAAAAAGTACTATAGTGATTATCAGAGAGGATAATGGAACTGAGGTAAGAATGGAAAAAGCTATAGTATGGATTATAAGAATGGATATTTGTAATACAGTTTTATTAACAGAAAGCTATGCTTCATGATCCATAATTTTAAGAAAAGATTAAGAAAGCTAACCACTGACTAGGACAAATGTATTTTATATCTTTACACATTGGAATGGAATTTGATAAGAGGGTAGTAAACTCATTTTGGAATTTTCCAAATTAAAATAAAAGCATCTAATTTGGAAAACCATGGTAAACAATTAAAACTGCATTTTTCTTTTTCAAAGAACTAACTTGAGATGTCACTATGTGTTTGCAATTTCTTTTCAAACTAGGTGTGTCAATTTACTTCTATTTTTCTTTTTGCATATAAAAATGCAAATTGGCAAGGTACATTAAAAAAATTTCTTTGAGAGAGGAAAAAAGGAACATTCTCAGAGAAGATTTTGATTGAAAATAGCCTTTGCTTATTCACCAAAGTATATTCGCAGCAAGTTTTTTTTTTCCTTAAACTCATTTGGAAATGCTACCTTAAAGAGTGATATTTCAGGAGAAGCTCTTTCTGAGTTGACAAGCCGCCACTATCCCTCCTCACTAAACACTCTACTTTTCATTTCTTGCTATGACAATGGTGTTAAAATCTCCAAGGTGGTGTTTAGGCTGCTCTCAAACTATTCCATCAATTTGGGAGCCTTAAATGCTTTTCTAAGGAAACAAAGTTGATAAGGTTTTTGAGCTTGAAAAGAACGTTGTACATGAGTTTCCACTGAATAATGCATAGAGGGGTTTACGTGGCATGCTAGGTTTATCTAATTTTATTGCTATAATGAAATTTAGAAATTTTACATAAAGTAAAACCTAGCATTTAGATTTCCAGATTTCACTTTATGTAATATAAGAAAAACAAATAGAGACAATGTCAAAGGCCAGAGTATGGCAACCAGTGGCTAGGAGGTCTGCTGTCTTTCTTAGATTCAGGGAATCCTAATAACTTATGCACAATGTGCATTAGTGACCATGCTGAGGTCACTGTCTTCCACAGGACACTGTCTAACATTCACAACCATCCTGCAACCATGCCCTCAACCCCACACAATATACAAAGCCCTGTCACCTTTTCAGGTCACTGGGCCAGACCTAACCCCCTCTTGCACCACTTGCAGGACTGTGTATCTTATGAAGGCGAGGTGTAGTTTCTACACCTCAGGAGACCTAGGAGGACAAGCCCTCCAACTGGGCTGGGACCTTGGAAGCACCATTCTTTGAGACAAGGGTCTGTATGCTTTCTTTGAGTTGGGCTAGCCAACCAATATTTTTGTATGTTCTGTGTTTGCTTACTTTGTTTTGAATATTTACTTTCTTTCATTTATAAACTTAAAAAATCAGGCAAATATAAAAATTTGGCAATTAAGCTAACTGCACAATTATTGTCAATAATAATGACCTTTTAAATTTTTAATTTTCTTTCTCTTTACAACATAGTTACATAGTTTTCTTTAAAAGATAGTATGCAGAAATTTTCAGATATATAGCAAAAGTAATTATGTGTTTTAAGGCATAGTTGTCTTTAAAGTAATCTTCATTTTAATGGCTAAATATTGGAAGGCAAGGTGAGTCTTTAAGATGAACTAAGTTACCAGTACCTTTTCATACTAACACCAGGCCATTGATTATGGTTTTCCTATCTTCAAAGCCTTTCATTACCAGGCTACAGAGAAAGAATGCCTGATATTTCTTTTCCTTCTTTTCTATTCTCTTCTTTTGTGAAAGGAACACTTAACATGTGTTCTACCATTTAACAGTTTTTTAAGAATATAATACAGTAGTGTTATTTACAGGCACAATTTTGTACGGCAGATCTGTAACTTATTCATCTTGCATAAATTTTATATCTGTTGATTAGTAACTCTCCACTCCCCTCTCCCTCCAGCCCCTGGCAACCACCATTTTACTTTTTGTTTCTATGAGTTTGATTATTTTAGATACCTCATATTTGTGGGAATCATGGGAGATGTGGCTTACTTTAACGAAAAGAGGAGTTAGTGACATCCTAACTGTAGCTTTATGAATCCAAAGTTGAAATAGAAATGAGCTGTCAGCAAATAGGAAATGACGGCTAAGGAGTTCTCTATAATGAGGAGTGGCTATCCAAAAACCTGGGGGCTTTCGAAACCCTCGCAGTAAAGGGTATGATATTTTCACAAGAGGAAGAGAAAATCAATTTCCCACTATCAACCATCATACATATTTTTCTGCAATACATAGCTTTATTATTAACTTTCAAAGTAAAATTTATGTACAACGAAATCTCCAGATTTTAGTCTACAATTTGATGTTTTGTCAAATGTATATACACTCCAACCAAGTTATAAAACAAACCCATTCTTTCAGAATGTTCTCATGTTCCTTTCCAGTCAGTTGCCCCCAACACTCCCATTGATAAACTAGTGTTCTAACTTCTATCACCATAAATTAGTCTTTCATGTTCTTGAAGCTATTACAAATCGAATCATAAATGATGTACTCTGGCTTCTTTCATTCAATATAGTATTTTTTGAGATTCAACCAGACTGATAGATCAGTAATTCATTCTTTATTCCAAGAATCCCAGGTTATTCTAATCTGTTTTTCTAATTTCAAAAAGTGAAAGGTATAGATGCCAAATATGCAGGTCAATATTTTCTGACAAATGTATAGTCCCATATGACTATCACCCAAATAAAAAATATAGAACATTTTAAATACAAGTTATTTTTCCCCATAATGGTGAATGAAAACAAAACAACTTCATAATGGACCTAAAACAGATAAAGGCTATAAAAAAGCCCAAAACATAAAAGTACAAAGATATAG
This sequence comes from Ailuropoda melanoleuca, assembly GCF_002007445.2. NCBI lineage: Eukaryota > Metazoa > Chordata > Mammalia > Carnivora > Ursidae > Ailuropoda > Ailuropoda melanoleuca. The sequence goes on along the minus strand of NC_048218.1, from coordinate 187,407,267 downwards.
GTATATATAGAAAATAAAACATGTCTATCCACAATATAGATTAAACACCTAAAGCAAACTGTGATTAAAACCCTGTTTGGCTATGAACATGACTTTTTGAAGATGCATTAAAAAATCAATTTTTTGACAAGATTTTTTTCTTTTTTCTTTTTGAAATTAACTGTACATTTCAAGAGGATGGTCAATTAAATAATGTTTGTAGATAACCTATTTTATATTAACTGTTTGTGGGCTTCTGGTAAATGAGAATGCCATGATACAGACATCCAAAAATTCAAAAGCCTGAATTCAAGCTTAAGAGGAAAAAAACAAAAACAAAAACAAAAAACAAAAAACTGAAGGGCAGATCTCCAAAAAATAAGGTGGAGTTAAATATGCTTCCAACCTATCCTAGGCTAGAAGTTGACTAAAGTGACCACAAAGAAGCAGAATTGGAGATGGGATCATGAATTGGCCTCAATTAGTGTTGAAATGGAATGAACAAGAATGGTGTTAACCACCACTGGAAAAAAATTTTCCTAAACATTAGATAGATTGGAAAAAAAATGGTGGAGGACACCAAGAATTCACACATTATTCTCCTTTCTAGGAGAGTAATATAATATTGAAAGATGTGGAAGGATTTCTTGCAAACCAAACTGATTCCATTTGTTTGGAATAGTGGTTATACATGTATTTCACATAAGCCATTCCTAAGAATTTATATGAAGAATGTTCTATATCGTTCATAAAGAATGTATGGAAGAAAGTCTATTGTTCATTAAAGTAAGAAGCAAAATAACACAGAAGTAGAAAAATTACTGCATTCAAGGCTTTCAGATGAGCACTGAAATAATAAAAATAGAAATGATTAATTGTCATAATGACAGTTACAAAAAACTATAAAATTTAAATGTAATAAGTCAATAACAGTAAACAGTGAAAAAGATTATTCTAATGCAATTATAATAGGCTGTATTTTTTTTTCTCCAGGAAAAACTAGGCTTTTTCAGCAAAGGAATTATAAATGTGTTCCCCATTTTCCTGAAAGAGTAAATAAAACACAAACCACAAAGAAAATTTATGGAATACTGAGAAAAACTCAAGCAAGAATTTCAGTTGAAGCCTACAAAAATGATGGAAATGAGATCAATCATAATTTTATGATAAGAAATGTAAATGGAATCAAGTTGAGTATTTAAAGTAGATGCTGAATTATAACTCATATGAACTATAAGCTATACAAGACACTTTAAATGTAAAAATATAAAATCTAGAAAACAATTCTATTTATTCTATTAATTAGATGATTATAAAACAACTAGGAGCTATATTTAATAAGAAAAGTATAGGGATACATATGAAAAACACGAGGTAATTAATGTAAACTATTTAACACTATGCCTGGCATATAGTAAACACTCATTATTTGTGAGCCATAACATTATAATGTAACTGTAAATCAGAAGTAGGGAATCTAAAAGAAAGCTTTAATATTAGGAAAGATACACCACATGTAAGTCAATATTGTAAAGGTGGTACTTACTTTAAAATCAATGTAAATATGTCACAATCAAATCCCTATGCATATGTTTACTATTTATTTTTGGAGATTTTGAGGCATAAAATTACTCCTTACTCCTCCACTTAAACATAATTAAACACAGAAATTAAAATGCAATGACAATTTTATCACTTAAAACATGAAAGCTGGATTCTAGAGCTTGTCTTGTTTTTGAAACTAATAAAGGATTTTCTACTCTCTCCCCCTGAATTGAACTCACTTACTACTTAGTGCCAAATGGAAAAGCTTGATAAATGGAAAGGTAGAAGTTGGTGGAATGAGGTCATAAAGGAAGCAGAAAGCAAGTCAAGCCACAACTTATAGTTTATGGAATGGAATTCTAAGTTTGTTTAGGTTTCGAAGAGAAAAAGAAAACACTGGAAGGTCTTCAACTGGAATGATGTAAACTGATGTACACAAAACCATTCCTGCTTTGTTAACAGTTGAATGTGGAAGGGCAGGAGTGAAACAGAAAGACCTGCTAAAAGGGTGTTGGAGTAAAGCAGATGAGCTCTATCTGTGGCTTTGGCTCGGATTACAGTAGTAGAGATGGTAATCAGTAGTTCAACTGGAATATATTTCAGAGTTATAGCCATCAGGATTTGGTGATAGATTGGATGTGTGTGAGAGAAGAAAGAGAGAAATTTAGAAAACTCCAAGGTTTACTAGATTTATAACTGATTTATACTAATGGATAGTAGGCAATGTACTGAGTTGGAGAAATTTGGATGGAATTGGAAAGAGTGTGTGTGTGTGTGTGTGTGTGTGTGTAAGGAAGGGATAATTCTGTTCCAGCCTTGGGAGGCTTGAGGTGTTTGTTAGACATGCAAGTTGAAACAGCACGTATTTATGTGGATATATGTACCTTAAGCTCAGAAGGAGAGATGGTAGCTAGAGATGTGGATTTATGAGTCATCCATGTATAGATGGTATTTTAAGCCTTGGAACTGGGTGAGATCACTTGAAGAAGAAATTCTCAGAGAGGACATTTCTAAATTTAAAGCTCTTCAATAAGATACAGGGGTTTGGGAGAAACATTGAGAAAAAGGGTATACTGAGGAGCAAGGAAAATAAGAGTAGTAGAACCATAGAAGTATAGAGAAATGTTTTACATGGGAAGTAAAATTTAAGCATGTTAAGTGATCACTGACGGCCTCAACAGCATCTATTTTAACAGGGTAGCTGTATATAGAGCCCAAATTCTAAGTTGAGGAGAAAATGAACGAAAGTTGAGAAAGTGGAATCAGTGAACATAGCTAACTGCTTTGAGAAGCTTCTCTATAAAGGGAGTAGAGATATGAGGGAAAGGGTCAAAGAAGTTTTTCTTTTTTTAATTTTTAAGATGAGTGAGAATAAAGCACCCTGTATGCATGCTGGTAGAAACGGACGAGGTAAAACTGATAGTGTAGGTACAACAGGATAATTGCAGGAACAAAGTTCACAAGAAGGTGAGAGGCGATGGAAATCTGGAACCCAAATAATTTGTGAGCAATGTATTTTGCCCATATACCACCACCAGACCAAAAGGAAAAAGAAAATTATAAATGAATATTGAACTCTAAATAGTAGGGATTGTTTTGGTTTTGATTTTGAGTAGTGTGGGTTAGCAGGTTTGAGATTAGTTTCTGTATTTAAGGGAACTAATAATTAAATGTTGAGATGGTTGTTTCAAATATCGAGAAATGGAAATTAGAACAAAACATACTGTGTTGGATTAGAATTTATTCATGGCTGGTAAGATACAGATATTGATACAGACATGAACACATTTTCTAGCTATGTATGCTGAGAAGGAAAAGCGATGATACCCAATAGCAATAATATTACCTAGCATGCAAGCTACATAAATATATATATATATATATATGCAAAATATGTAGGCATGTATATTTCTTTTTTAATAACACATTCTACTGGGGACCTGGAGCTTCTTTTTATAATTTTTAAAATTTAATTATAGTTAACACACAATGTTACACTAGTTTCAGGTATATAAGCAGTGATATGACGGTCTATACCTAATGTATATTCATCACAAGTAAAGCTACCATTTGTTACCATACAGCGCTACTATGATATCCATATTCCCTATACTGTGCCTTTCATTCCTGTGACTTATTCATTCTGTGACTGGAAGCCTGTTTCTCCCATGCCTCTTCTCCCATTTTTCCCAGCCTCCCACCTACCTCCCTTCTGGCCACCATCAGTTTGTATTTACAGAGACCTGGGGCTTCTTGGAGAGATGGCTTAAGCTGGGTGGCAACAGGGAAGTATCAAATGAAACTAGAATATCATTTTATGTCAGCAATTAAAAATAATAAAGGATCCTGTATGTAGAGTCTCCTACTAGTTAAATACTCCAATCTAAGGAATAAATCTTACACAGTTTGGAGAGAAAAAATAGATGCCAGTATATTGAAAAAAATTAAACCCATAAATTCATAAATAAATATTTAATAATTTAATAATATTTAATCATATCAATAATATTTAAATAAACATTATTTAACATTCAATAATATTTAAATAATTAATTAAATATTATTTAAATAATATAAATAATTAAATATCAAATAATTAATATTCAAATAGATATTTTAAAAATAAGTATTATTTAATAATTAAATAATATTTAATTATATTAATAAATATTTAAATAAATGTTATTTAAATAAATAAATTATGGGGGATACAAGCTCTTCCTTACAACAGAATGTCAATCAGAAATGTCAAAAATATTGATTACCAACACCCCTAACTCCATCTTGATGAAATTGGAAAAACACCATATTTTAAACATCACAGTAATAAATGATTCACACATAAGTCATTAGTGATGCTAAAACTAGTAGGGAATGTTTGATCTGGAACAGCATTTTACATAGTCTCAAGTACCTTCTCACAATTCCTTACTGATTAAAAAGTGAAAAACAGTAATGCTATCATTGAAAAAATGGCAGACACCATATTAACCAAAGCATCAAAATTATCATCATTAGTCATGGGACAATCTAAAAATCATATACCTCCCAAATGATGCACTAAGAAGCATAAATCTTCTTTGGGTATTTCTACTAAGAATGCATGATCTTTTCCTATTCATGAGGAAACAGCACAGAAACCCAAATTAAGTGACTTTTTATAAAAGAAAGAAAGAAAGAGGAGAAAAGAAGGAAGGAAGGAAGGAAAGAGAGAGAGAGATGAGGGAGAAAGGGAGAGAGGGAGGAAGGAAGAAAAGTAAAACCTGGTCTGTACTCTTCCAAACTTCAAATTTATAAGGGACAAAGAGCATTCCAGATTAAAGGAGACTAAGGGTTATGACAACACAATGTAATATGATCTACTGAATTGATGCTGGCCAGAATTCTGGTATTCCTATAAAGAAAAGACTGATGGTACACTGTGTAACAGTATTCTCTCAGTGTTAATTTTCTTACTTTTTGAAAATTGTACAGAGTACTGTGAAGTAGGAGCGAAGTTTCATGTTCATAACTTAACTCTCAAATGAGAGACAGAAACTAGATGTTAAAAATGTTAGACACAGCTAACAATGTATGAATCTTATATAGATCAAGATACTAAAAATCCAACAATAAAACAAAACAAAACACTTTTTAAAGGACAATTGGGGCCAACACTAACTCCATATTTAATGACATTAAGGGATTATTATTTTCTTAGGAATATGGTATTACTTAAAAAAAGAATAATTATATTTTAGAGATATATGCAGAAGTATTTACAGTTAAACTTATATGATATAAGGCCTTTGCTTACAATGTTCCAAGGGATTTACCGGGTAGTCTATCGGTGAAATAAGATTGGCCACTGCACAATAATTATTTTTTTTTAATGTTTCAAGTTTTTATTTAAATTCTAGTTAGTTAACATCAGGAGTAGATTTTAGTGATTCATCACTTACATTGAACACCCAGTGCTCATCACAAGTGCCCTCCTTAATCCTCATCACCCATTTAGCCCATCCTCCACCCACCTCCCCAGCAACCTCTGACCTCAGGAGGTAGCAAGTTCTTATTAGACACATCTCCCTAGGCAAGGAAAACAAAAGCAAAAGTGAACTAATGACTTCATCAAGATAAAAAGCTTCTGCACTGGGAAGGAAACAACAAAACTAAGATGCACAATAATTGTTTAAATTAGTGATGGTTACATGGGAGTTTACTTTGCTTTTCTGTTTTTGTATATACTTTAATTTCCCATAGTAAACATTTTAAGCATTTTAAGAAATTTAACTCATTAAAAAAAATGTTCTTACCAGGGAATACTATTTATAAAACATTAAGTGGTAAACCGAACACAGATTTTTATGGAGAATCCATTTTAATGTAATAATTTATATGTTGAAAACAGTGACAGCAAAAGTAGTCTGCTTTAGAAACCCTTTCTTTAACATAATAAAAAATTATAATATAAAAAAAAGAAACCCTCTCTTAATCCCACATGCTTTTTATATATTTCTTCTTTCTCTTCTAAGCTTTTAAAATTTTGCAAGTTGAAGCGTATGATTTTTCTCCAATTTCAGACTGTGAAATAACTCCTGTGTTTAGCATTGGTGCACTTGGTTGAATATTCAGGGAGCAGCAGGGGAGAGGAAAGTGCTAGACTCTGGCACTCAGTGGGTGAAACCTGATCTTAAACAAACCACTGAGTCATTGTTGAATGTATGACCTTTCAACCCCATGAATGAAGGTTCAGCGCCTACAGTGATTTATAAGGGAAGAATCACATCAAAACCATGAGAGAACTGAGAAGAGAACTGAGAATGATTTATGATTCCTCAAAAACCACAGGATAGGATTCTCTCAAAATCCATTTCAGTAATTTTTTAAACTGCACACAGGGATTTTCTTTTCACATTTTGAAGCCCAGACTGAATTTAAAACAACGTGATTTCATTAGTACTTAAATCAAGGTATTCATGGTGATAGCTTCCAAGCTGCCTGGTGACTGCTCAGTCATATCATACAAAACCCTGCGGCATCCCCAGAGTACCTCCCTGCTTTAAACTGTTTTCACAGTGCCATCTCTCTCTCCTTACATACACATTCTACATGCTCCCAAACCCGTATCTTTAAATGTTCTCATTTTGTACCATTAAAATGCTATGGCAAATTCAAGACTGAGGTATTAAAAAACATAAGCGGCCAATGCAATAAATTTCTCTGAAAGTGTAGCAATCTACTATCTATCTATGGCATTCAACTAAAGACACAAGCATGCACCTTGAGAAAATGTTATTGCTTCATTACTGCAAGGACCAGAATCCTGAGATGTGCTGAGACCTGTTACTATATTCGATAGCATATCATCAATATTCAAAGAAAGATACTATTTTTCTGGATTCCAAACTGGATAACTGTGTTTGATATTCTTAAACTGGACACTTACTTTGTGTCATTTTCAACTCTACTGTTGATTTATTCTTCCTTCCCATCCATCCAACACTCACACTATTGATTCTACCCTTCACTGAACCCACATGATCCTGAGAGAATTACAGATGTAATTTGCCAATTGTTCCAACAAATTTCTTCATCTGATAACATAGTACTTAAACAATTTCAAATGAATGAAAATACTATTTTTCTCAACTACATGAAGTATGGAAATTAATGTTTAATACCCATATTTGAGGTCAGAAAATTATGAAATTAACCAAAAGCCTAACATCTTAGAGTACTCAGGGCAGTGGAAGAATAGGCAATGATGCATGTTTTGACACCACAGCCACATTACGGAGGTATGTTATAAAGCCCACTGACATTCAAATAGCATTTAAGAATTAATCTATTTATTATGACTAAAATATTTTACTCTAGAATTCTACTCTACAGTAGAAGCTCATCATAAAGTTTGTGATTAATACAACACATCATGGAGAGAGCAGAGATTCTAAAACCAGAAAATTACATAATAAAAGCATACATACTGATAGATATGTATCCTTATATATGATATAAACATAATGATGTAACACTGTTATTATTTAATATAAGTATAGGAACTGTCCATCACCAGGTGGTGTAAAATAGTTCCATTCCATATTCTACATTTGTCCACCAAGTGTATTAAACATCAACTGGAAAATCTGAACTTGAAGTTGAATGTTGTCAATATGTTTTATAAAATAAATTATATTAAATATATTATCGTATGTAGGATAATCACATATTTATAGAATTATATGGGAGAAAATTAAAATTCCTACTTATTTAAATTTTTGTCTCAAAAAGTCAGAAATTCAGTTAATTTGGTTATCTGATGATTTCTAGGGCTGTTTTATCTGAGTTACTATTTCACTTAATGTTTACATTTAAAGGATGTAGATTAAAGAGGTTATAATAAGCTGAAAATGCATAACCACATATATTGATACCTGATTTTAGAATTATATGATCATACTGAACCAGATAATTATTCTCACAATAATCAAATACAATTTGATTAAGTATTCCCTGAAATTAAACTACCTCAAAGGGTACTGAGAAAGGAATTTACCACGGCATTTATCATGACAACAACAAAAGCTAAGAAGAAAAGGGTTTGCTCTGAAGAAACAAAACAGAACAAAGCATTCCAAGTCTCTCTATCAAATAAGTAAAGAGCTTTTTGAAAGCAATTCTGTGTGACAGTTTGTACTTTTTTTCCTGACTGTTCTATAGACTTGTGGCTGGTGGCTATTGCTAAGCTGCCTTTTGGGACATTTTCTGAAATTTGCTATGTGGAAACTCTGCCATCCTGAAACAAGATTACACAAGTCTCTCCCTGAATTGTGGCTGACTACCAACAGATGAGACTTCTCTTGTGTGATTACTTCAGGGGCACCAGAACTGACTTCCACAAATTCAAAGGATATTTAAAAAAATTACTGAAGCAAGCTAATTTAGCTATTTAAGTTAAAAAGCTTCTGTTCCCTTCAAAATACGGATTTTATTTTCTCACATTAGGGGGATACATAGTTAACCCTTAAATGGGGTTCAACTTGAGTGATTCAGAATTCTTTATAGAAAACACAACAATTACATCTATAAAGAGCATATAAGAAAAGAATGATGTGGTGCATAGATGTTAGTATTATTATTAGATAAAATACACTAATCATGTATTACATAAGAACAATACTGCTTTATAATAAAAGTTGTAAAGTTATAAATAAATTAAATATCAATCATCTTTATAAACCTAATAACTGAGTAAGGAATTTACCACGTACTGTGCCTTCAGTACATTTAAGGCATGAACTGTAACAAATACAAACTGAATCAGATACATTTCACATCATAATTGGAAATTTAAAATACATAGCCAAAATAGAGGGGAGTAAATAAAATCACAGAGTAATTTATTTGAATAGTTCAATAAACCAAGTTCACAAATAATAGATCACAAAGAAAATCTCAATAAACTTAAAAAAATCAACATTTATGCTGGCCATATTTTGTCCAACAGAAATTAAGACTAGAGAAATTTTTTTAATTTTTAAGATTTTTTTTTAATTTTTAAGTAATCTCTATGCCCAACATGAGGCTTAAACTCATGACCCAGATATCAAGAGTTGCATACTCTACCAACTGAACCAGCAACGTGCCCTGAAAATATTTTATATGATAGCTTAAAAGCCAAAAGCCACTACTTGAGTGAACATTTATGAAAGAAAGAAAGAAGGAAAGAAAAGAAAAGGGAAGAAAAGAAAGAAAAGAAAGAAAAGAAAAGAAAAGAAAAGAGAAGAAAAGAAGGAAGGAGGAAGGGAAGGAAAGGGAAGGGAAGGAGGGAGGGAGGGAGGGAGGGAAAGAAAGGGAAGGAANAATATTTTATATAATAGCTTAAAAGCCAAAAGCCACTACTTGAGTGAACATTTATGAAAGAAAGAAAGAAGGAAAGAAAGAAAAGGGAAGAAAAGAAAGAAAAGAAAGAAAAGAAAAGAGAAGAGAAGAGAAGAGAAGAGAAGAGAAGAGAAGAGAAGAGAAGAAAAGAAGGAAGGAAGGAGGAAGGGAAGGAAAGGGAAGGGAAGGAGGGAGGGAGGGAGGGAGGGAAAGAAAGGGAAGGA
>NC_048218.1:187374800-187397556 GCF_002007445.2 Ailuropoda melanoleuca | reverse complement strand
AGGTATGATACTGAGAATGTCGGGCTCTAGCTTATTTGTTTGGCCTGATATCTTTGAAAACTGGGGCTGAGTATTCTAATAGTGACTATCTGAAAAAACAAGCAAGGAAGGAAGGCACGCTTTATAACCTAGTAAAAAATGGGTAAAATGAATGGATAAATAAGGTAGTTCTCTATTTCAGCATAGCCATTGATGAAAGGCAGATCAGAATATTTCATAATAGCAACTCACGGTTGATTTTAAGAATTGTGTAAAACAACAGCATAACTCCCAGTCGAGGAGCTCAGGGAAGGAGGGCAGGTTACGCAGCATCAGAGCTAAGGACCTGTTGGGCCATCACAGGGAGAAGCAGGGGAGGAAGCTACCGGGTATGCTAAAGGATGTCATTCGTAAGCACAAGTGAGATTACCTGTCATTAAAGCCTTGAAGGGAAAACTTAATGATCTGATGTTTCTGCAATGGGATAATTAAGACCAATTCATACATACACGCTCAACTTGGAGAATCCCAGGAAAATACTAGTTGCATTAGTTTTATAAATAAATATACCTATAATTTATATAAATAAATTTGTTATTTTCTATGACTTGAAGGAAACAGTTTGTTTTGCTGATTTAATCAACTAAAAACACAAACCTAATTTTAAGTGTTAGTCAAGTCACAGACATAGAAGATCCTTTTTGGAAGGTTTTCCAAATGATTTACTTCTTCTCTTGTCAAAAACAATAATATTTCCATTTATCAAAAATACATCACTCAGCCGTATATAAGTATTAATAGTTTTAAACACATAAACTGAAAAAAATATAATTATTTTAGTTTCCAAACTTTTTTTTAAGTAGCACAAGCCAATTTTACATAAATGTAACATGCAACATGAAATGAGAGTCCGAAAATTCTAACTAATCTTAGTATCAGTGACCTCCTAAAAAAAGACTCAAGTATTGATTTTCTGAAGACTACTGAGAAGTGAATGTTAGTTTTTTTAATGGTTTTTTTTTTACTATAGCTCAGATACTATAACATAAGCCCATTTTAAATGCACAATATTTTAAACGAAATTTATAGTTACAACTATTGAGGTAATACTGTATGACTGCAGAGCAATCACTCAGAAAGCTTCTTTGCATTCATTTGCAGGAAATCTCGACTTCTGCCTCAGCTTCAGGCACATATCTACTTTTATCTCTATGGAATCACTTTTTCTGGAAATTTTATGCAAATGGAACCATAGAGTATATAGTCTTTCGTGCCTGACTTCTTTCATTTAGCATAAAATTTCTGCAGTCCATTCATGTTGTAATATGTATCAACAATTTGTTCTTTCTACTGCATAACTGAATTTCATTCTATAGATATACCACATTTTGTTTATCTAGTCGATAGTTGATAGATTTTTAGATTGTTTACAGTTCTTAGCTATTCAGAATAATATTGTTATGAGCATTTGTATAGAAGACTTTGCNACCACATTTTGTTTATCTAGTCGATAGTTGATAGATTTTTAGATTGTTTACAGTTCTTAGCTATTCAGAATATTGTTATGAGCATTTGTATAGAAGACTTTGCGTAGACATGTTTTGATATCTTACACACTTAAGAATGGAATTAAAATTATTAATTTTTTAAGAAATTGCCAAAATCTTTTCCAAAGAATCTGTACCATTTTACTTTCCCACCAAGATCATATAAATGTTCAATTTTCTCTATGTTTTTGCCAACACTTGGTAACATCAGACTTTTTGCTGATAACTATTCCAGTGGATGTCTAGTAGTATTTCATTTGCATTACACTGGAGACTTTTAGGGCAAATGACAAAATGAATATTAACTACACTGAACAACTTTACATGTGTTCATTTAACCATTCATATATCTTCTTAGGTGAAATGTGTTATAAAATATTTTGCCCATGTTTAAACTGGGCTGCTCATCATCTTCTTAGTGAGTTGTAAAATTTCTTTCATTATTTTGAAAATATATCCTTTATCAGACACATGATTTGCAAATTATTTCTCCCAGTCTGTAATTTATATTTCACTTGCATAAGTGTTTCTTGAAGAACAAAAACATTTTAAATTTAATGAGGTCCAAACTTTTTTTTTGTCTTTTGATAGATTGGCTTTTTGTGTCATATCTAAGAAATCTTTTTTTTTAAAGATTTTATTTGACAGGGAGAGAGAGAGAGCACAAGCAGGGGGAGCAGGAGAAGCAGACTCCCTGCTGAGCAGGGAGCCTGATTTGGGGCTTGATCCCAGGACCCTGGGATCGTGACCAGAGCCAAAGGCAGATGCTTAACTGACTGAGCCACCCAGGCACCCCTAAGAAATCTTTGTTTAATTCAAGGTCTCATTTTCTCCTATGCTTGCTATGAGAAATAATTTATTTTTAGCTCTTACATTTAATCGAAGATATATTTTTTTTAATTTGATTTTTGTAGATGGTATTAGGTAAGGGTCTAAATTATTCATAGTTCTTTGTGCTTCTTTTTAATGGTGAATTTTGGGTATTTTAAAGTCTATCTCTCCTCTCTGGGGTAGTTTCCAGAGAAACTAGTTTTCTAGTTCCCCAGTCAGCCATGGATATGTGGAAAGGTGATCTAGCCCCTCCATGGCTTTTTCTTCTCATTTCCAGGATTTGCCTATTAAGTTTCTGTCTGGTCAGTTTATTGCTCACTCCAAGGACAACTGCAATCTCAGGTTAGAAGTGTTGTCAGCTTTCTTTATTCATTTCCTACCAATTTTGTCATTTTTATTCACAAACACTACTGGGCATGACTTCTGTATCCTTTGCTCAAAATCAAGTCTGCCCCGTCCCAGTGAAGTAAATGATTTTTATGGGCTCTCCACTTCTGGCAGCAGCACTGTGCCTACTGACCTGGACATTGAGCAAGGAGAGGGGTTGTTGCGAGCAGTCCCTGGGAAGAATGCTACAGATTCCCACTGTTCTTACCCAAAGGCGAGTCATTTTTCTTGAATAAATATTTCTCAATGTGTTGCTTATATTTAATCAACTTTGAGAACCCTGAATTGTTATCAACCGTTTTGTCCAGTTTTATAGTTGGTTTCTGGAAAAAGCATCTTTATTTTTTTTAAAGATTTTACTTATTTATTTGAGAGAGAGCACACAAGCGGGGTGAAGGACAGAGGGAGAAGCAGACTCTCCGCTGAGCAGAGAGCCTGATGCAGGGCTCGATGCAGGGGCTCAATGAGGGGCTCAATCCCAGGACCACGGGATCATGACCTGAGCCAAAAGCAGACACTTTACCAACTGAGTCACCCATGAACCTCAAAAGGTTCCTTTAAACATTTCACTTTACCATACTAGAAACCCCCAAGACCTTTAAAAAAAAAAAAGGGTGGTAACATCTGGGGCCAAATTTCAGTGACATTTGAGAAACTCAACCCAAGACTGTGAAGGGACAGGATTTTGTGGGTTCCACAAGTAGTTTTGTGCTTCCTCCTCATCTTAGCTGTTGTCTATTTGGGGAAAGATGGCATGATACCCTAAGAAGACCAGTTCTAATCTCAGGAGATTTCCTGGGTGGGCAGTGGACCTGTGTCCCTTTAAAGGAACCACATGGACCATAAGCATATCAATGGTGACAATAACTTCAGGATGTCTGTCTGACCCTACAAAGGAGGGAAGCCCAATAATGACTGAACTAGAATTTCTTCACATCAGGGATTTGGAGACATAAAGCAGATTAAATATAACTTTTTAAAAATATAATTTTAAAGAAAGAAAAGAAAGTGTCATTTTTACATCCCAGGTTGGAGGGAAAAGTTCATACTCACTATAAAGTGGGAACTGTTGAATATTAAAGTGGTATTTTGTTGAAATAAATATGGTTTATACATTTAAAGTGATATTTTATAAATCTGGTTTATAAATTTAAAGGCACAACATTTATGCATAAAAGAGTTTGTCAAGAGAAATGAGGCTCTTTAGCTATACATAAAAATGTAGATCCAGGCTTAAAGATGATGGAAAAAGTAATATAATTGATTGGTACTTTTTGGTTTGTAGACCCTGGAGAAATTCTGATTCATAGGCTAAGAAGCTGCATTTTTAATGGCTCATGTTTGTATTCAACTGAACTGATAAAGCAGTTTATAAGAATAGTAAGACTTTTTTTTATTGGTTTGAAGTTAGGTCACTAACAATATCAAAGGAACTGCTGCTTACTTTCCATGATTAAAAATAAAAAATTCAACCACAAAGGCTCAAAATTTGAAACTGCTAAGATTTTCTAGAATACAAAATTATCTTAACATGATATGTTATGCATTTATTTGTCATTGTACAATTGACTATTAGGCTGTGACCAGAGCATGTACCAAGCAGATGCACTGGGATTGTGCTTGGCATTAATTGAGCATGGCGTTCGGGTTCTGTATATGGATATTACTTCTACAGTTTTACATGAGCAGACATGTGCCGTACTGAATTTTAATAAGCCCTAATGCAGAGCTACAATTGTCCATAATCAATGGTATGTTGACAAAGCTTAAATACACACACAGAAGTACAGAGAGTGCTGTGTTTAGACATTTGCCCCAAAATGAGCGAACCTGGCAGTATGTGGGAAGGAGCTGACCCACAATGTGATAAAACTAATACACAGCCAAGAATTTAAAAATAAACATTTGAATAAGTTGCTAACGCATTCTGAGAGTGTTGGTGAAGTTTTCCTTGAGGGAATGACTACTTGATGCTTTGAAAACTGAAAAAGGACAAATTTACACAGGTAAAGTTGTATATGTTGGGCACTGACAAAAGGAAGCAGTAATGGGACATGGGACAGGTGTTCTAGGTGGAATGAATAGTAAATGTATGCGTATGTATTGAAACAGCAAGAGACTGAAAATCAGCTGGTGCTGAGGTGGTCAGTATGGCTGGTTTGTAGAAACAATAGTAGAAGAATGCTGGGTACATAAAAGCAAACTCTTATCTCAGCAGTAAGGACTGATTTTGTTTCAGAAGGGATGGCAAACTATCGAACTCATAGAAGCAGAGACTAGAATGTTGGTTACCAGGGCCCGGTATGAGGTAAAAAAAAAATGGGGAGATGCTGGTCAGGGGTACAAAGTTTCAGTTATGCAAGATGAGTAAGTTCTGGAGATCTAATGTATAGCATGGTGAATACAGTTAACAATACTGTATTATAGACTTGAAATTTGCTGAAAGAATAGATCTTAAGTTCTCACCTCCCCACCCCCCACCAAAAAGGTAACCATGTGAGGTGATCCATGTGTTAATTAGTTTGATGGTGCTTATTATTTTACAATGTATACATGTATCAAGTTGTTCACCTCAAATTTATAAAATAAAAATGGAATAATGTGGAAGATTCAGAATTTGTGATCAGGTCTGCAAAACCACTTTGTCAGGGATTGATAACTATAACACAGAAATATTAAAATTATTTCATTATCTTGCAGGTATGTTTTCTGTCAATTTGTTTTTAGACCATCAGAGGTGGGAATGCTGAACTCTCATTCTGCCTTTTATTCATGCTCCTGGTGCCTTTTCAAGCTGATCAACCTGTGCTCCCTTTCCTTATTCATCCTCACTCTTCCTTCCTAGTATTGTAGTTCTCTTGTCTCATAATGTCAAAGACATTCTGGTGGTCACTTCCAAATAGAAGGTCTTCAGCACAGCCACAGGGATATTCCCTAGTCTCAGCTGGGGATGTAATCCTATCAACGGCCTCTTCCAACACAATGGCTCTTTTTTCTTTGCCTCAAGGTGATCTAGGGAAGAAGAGATTTCTGAATCTCTCCGTATTTTATTACCCATCCAGAAATTCCAACCTTTTCTGTCATTTCACAGCTTTTTTCAAAAAAAGAATGTGGTCTCATCAGAAACGGAAAACCATTGTGTCGCAGAAGCCCACTTACATGTTCAGAAGTACTGGTGATTGTTAAAAAGGCTCCGCTTGCCACTAGAGGGACTTCTCTTGTCTACCACCGGATTAAAGAAGAGAATGACATGTGTCTACTTAGTATATAATTGTGGGCATTTTCAGAAGTTGTATTTCCTTTTAGGCAATGATGCTATCAGCAAATCATGTGGTGAGACTCCTGACTCAGATCTTGGCCCAACATCCAACCGAAAACTTCTAGAACTGCTCTGAGCTTAGATATCCCATTCAGCAAATAAGAAAGGAGTTGAGGACTATGAGATTGCAATTTTCCTAGCAGCTTTTGTCGATGAAACACCAGATCCAATGTCCTGTAAAGTGCAAAGATTTCTGTCTGTAATTTTAGACATTTTCATTTAAGGCATGCATGCTAAGAAATCATTCTTTGAAAGGAAAAAAGCAGTTATTGTTTCAGTGGTGGTTTTATTACATTTCTTTTCATTTGTTTGTTTTTAGTTTATATTTTATTTCCTGCCTTGTTTTCTTCTGGATAGAACCAGCTGTTGAGTCAGCAGTGTGTAGGCAACTCAAGTAGGACATGATTACTGAGATTCCTTTTATGTTCCCCTCCGGGGCAGACACCTGCTTTGTCATTGAAAAAATGACTCATGTGGCGGTCTGACAAATACCTGGTTGCTCAGCATAGCTGTCTGTGAGACACACTTGTAACTCTGCTTTAAGGGAGGGTAAAAACGAAGATTAAAAATTCATTGAAATATCCCTATAGAGCTTAGCTAAAAGGCAAAGAAAGACCTTTGTATCATAAATAAAACATCAGCAGCGTCAGTACAGGGCAATGGGCCACTTTTATGAATATTATACCTAAATGATGCAAGAAAACAAGACAACAAGATAAAAATATATGTCAAAGCAATATCTGAGTCTCTGATGCATTCTCTGACCCAATAAGCAAGCTATTTCAGTCATTTCTTTGTAGTTTGCCCTTTGAACCAGTACAGTCTCAGTTAAATCTGTGTCAAACAGTTCAGTATAGTTAGCACATGCTGCATTATTTAACCTGAACAAAATACACCCTTCTCTTCTGTGCTGGAAGCTTAGAGTACTGGTATCTCTGTCGTCTAGTGATGGTACTGGAACTTGCTCCATATATTTATTTATGGGTAACACATGACCCCAAGATTTTGAAACTTAAAACAAGTATTTTATTTGCTTTTGATATATGGGTCAGGAATTCAGGAAGATCTTGACTGAGTAGTTTGTTTCTGATCCATGACAGTGTCAGCTGGGCATCCGGGGCTAGAGGACACAATTTTAAAATGACCCCTTCATTCAAATGACTGGTGCCCCAATACTTCTAGGTCTCTCTTTTCCTCCACATGGCATCTTAATATCTTGGCTCTGTCCATGTGGCTTGCACTTCTCATCATTTGCTGGTTTCAGGGTAGTGGGATTTCTTACACATTGGTTTGCTTTCCCAGAGCAAGCGTTTGAATCAGTCCAGGTAAAAGATGCAAGGCTTCTAATAATCCAGCCTCAGAAGTCCCAGGACATCACTCTCACCCATTCTACCGGTAAACCAGATTCCATCCTGGATTCAAGGTGGGGAAGAACAGACTCTAGCTCTGGATGGGGGAATGCATATACACATGTACATACAAGAAGAAAAGGAATTGACGACGGCCATATTGAAGAGAAGCTACCACAGTCGTAATTTCCCTTATATGTTATTTCCTCTGTAGTTAACGGGCCTGCAGTTATTACTAGCTTTAACCATTTGCTATGTTTTTAAATACCTTTATTTTAAAGATGTTCTACAACATCATGTTTTACAAGGTATTTATGATCATGAATTAATTACCATGCTGTGTTCTCCAGTACACTTTCCTGAACAGAGCTTCCTCCACGCATTGAACAACGATTTACTGCAAACCCACCATGTATCAGGCACTTTTCTAGATACTGGAGGTAGTGCAATTAAAAAAAAAAAAGTATCCTTCTCTTGGAAATTTGATCATAGTGGAGACAATAAACAAACATAAAACATAATATGTCAGGGGTGATAAGTGTTATGAAGAAAAATAAAGCCATAGTTTAGGAAATCTAGAAAGTCCAGGTCAAACTCCATGTTGAAGAAGGCCAAGGCTTCTATTTACTTCAGCCTATTACCACCTCGCCCCACGCTGTTCTGCAGGTAAGGAAGCCATATTGCTGATGTTATTAATGCAATAAGATTATGTGGCCTGAAAAGCAGTGCGTAATTTTGAGGTTACACAGATGTGTTTAAAAATTTTATGGACAATCCAGGAAAATTCATTATATCTTTTTTGAATACAATTTGTGGAGTTCACATATCCCTTGAAACTAAGGGCATTTAGACACACGTAAAGAATAAAGAAACTGACCTTTATAACACTGCAGCAAGCATCCCTAATTAACAAAGGGATATTGATTTTCACCAGCTTCCACCACTGGAATAGTATGGAAAAAGTTTACACAAGAATTTCTGTGTGCACGTGTGTATCTCACAGTTCAAAAGAAAAGTCCATTTGTTTAGGAATATTTTACACTTTATTTCTAAGTTGCATTGAGGTACAAGCCCAGTGAAGGTGATAACATTATAGGCCGTAGGATGGGCTTCTCTATATTTTCTCCATGATAACTTAATAAGAAGGCATAAAATGTCAATAATGCAGTTTTATTTGGTTGAGAATTGTTGTTTAAATCTGGTTCCATTCTTTTTTCTTCATATATATATATATATATTTTCCTAGAAGGCTGTTTTCAAATACTGAGTAGATGAAGTTGTTTATAGTTACCGGAATCAGGGTATCTTAAAGAAAAACTTTCTGACTAATTTTGTAAAAAACATATAGTGATTACAGATTTATGAGATTCTATTTTAAGCTAACAATTTGAATTAGCTAAAATGATACTTTACAGATATATGTCTATTAATACATTAGGTATTATCTTGTAATAATTGTTATAGATCAATATTTTATTAATGTAATTGTATTTCAAATACTCTATTTGAGTTGTTATTAAAAGTAATTCAGTGGAGAAAATTTCTCTCATAAGAAAATAATTTTTTTAAGATTATTTATTTATTTATTTGACAGAGAGAGAGAGACAGCCAGCGAGAGAGGGAATACAAGCAGGGGGAGTGAGAGAGGAAGAAGCAGGCTCCCTGCGAAGGAGCCCGATGTGGGGCTCAATCCCGGGACTCTGGGATCACACCCTGAGCCGAAGGGTGCCTAACGACTGAGCCAACCAGACGCCCCTCTCATAAGAAAATAATTACTCCAAATTTTAAAAGTCATCCCCCTGATGCTATTACAAAAATACGGATATCCACAGAGAGTGTCCCCTCTTCTTTTTATCATGTTCTTGAGAACTCTGGGGAAACAGCACACTTTGTGTGCTCTATAGACAGCAGTTTTCCCCTTTAAGTAAAAAATGATAGCTACATATTTCTAAAATAAAATCCTAACTGACTTCACCTGTAAGTTTGTGGAAATTAATGACAGCTTAAACATGTATTTGCACTTCAGGACAGAAGGTAGTAAAAAATAGCTATTGGCATATTCCATGGTTTATGAAGGTCTTTAAACGAAAAGCACTGGTCCTTAAAACGGGAACATAACTACAGTGTATATTACATAGAATAGGGTTTATTGAAGTCCTCTGTTAAGCAATTATACAATATAGAGGAACTCATTCTATTCTAAGTAGATTCATAATACCTTTGGAGGGACAATTAATGAGAAGAAGATCCTGCTATACTTTGAACTATTTGTTGCCTAATTTGTTTTGTATGCAGCCATGACAGACCTATGGCTAAAAGAGACCTTAAAATGTGAGATTTATTCATGTAGTTAAGCCATAACCTATCTGGATTCCAAATATGGTCATTTAAATATCTCTTAATTTGGATTTATGGGCTCTAATATTAAAAGACAACCTCCTGATCTTCAAAAGAGTTCTCACATAAATTTTATGGCAAATAATAGCAATGTTGGTGATATCACTACCACTATCACTATACTACTGTTGCTCCTGTACGACTACTATGACACGACTAGTAGTGAATTACTATGATGGTAACAAAAATAACAATTATTTTGCAGAAAATTCCAAACCATAGACATCAGTATAAAATATTCATCTTAGTCTTCAAATCATATGTGCAGACGTTCAGAGTAACACAGCAGCACTTACTTGATATGCTCTGCTAAAGGCTTTTTTAAATTTCATTTCGCCAATTTCTAATTTAGGTAATTTGCCTGTAATCTCTAAGTTTCCTTCAACAAATTTAAAAGTACATTTTAATGTGCTGCCATTATTCTCCTGAAGAAAATGTAAAACATGTAAAACAGAAACTGTAAAATTCAAGCAAATGCTCAATTTTTTCAGAAATATACTGTGGAAATAGCAAAAAAGATAGTTAGGAAAAGCATCACATATTTTGAAACCATCTCTCTCATCTCTTGAGTTATGTCTATAGGTCACTATAACACCCAATTTTTGTCTTAATCTTTGTTTAATTTATGGGTTTTCAGGCACCCGTTAATGTGTTTAAATTACTGTATTGACTAAAATTACAAAAGTTGTGTAATTATGTATTTATAGTCACAGAAAACTAGACAAGGGGACAAAAAATTAGGCTTCTTTTAACTAGTGTATTTTACTTTTCTGGTATGAGTACTCTTTCGAAGTGAAAATATATATAATTTAACAAAATTTACAGACCTGAAATACTATAACAATGAAGCATAATTTAATAAACATGGAGAAATATTTACAGTGGGTATTTTATATGTAAAATTTCTGCCCATACCATTCAAAAACCATCTGGGATTCAGAATTATATTTTTTTGCATATCTCCCACCTAGTGATTATATTCCAATAAACAGGACTCTGTTCTTTCTGTCAAAATAAGTGCTTATGTAACTTCTTATGAATCACAATCAGAATTTAGGAAAAGTGCTATGCAAGTCATTTTCATATGGTGCTTCCTACCACACTCATTTTTTTTCTAGGAAAGAAACATAAAACTGCTTTCCTCCTCACTTTGAATCCAGTAAATTATGAAGTATATATTCAGAAATTAGATGCAGAAGTCTTGTAATTATGAACGTATCTGACCCACTAAAATAATTATTGGTTTTCCTAGCCTATTGTTTCTTGGGTACTTTAGGAAAACACTGGTAAGAGCAACGACAGTACAACTAACACCTAACTCATTAGAATGAAGGTTGGGACTAACAACTATCTTTGTCTCACTGTAATGTGTTTTCTCTATATACCAATCCAATCTGTGCCAAAATATGATTTCTGTACCATAAATTTCCCACATGGTTAGATAATAAGATTATAATCCACCTGATAGCAGTATCTAATGGTATACCCATATATACCGCCAACAGAAGAAAGAATAGGTAATGATAGTTAAAATCTAATTAACATCTAATTATAAGGGCATAAATAAATATATTAATGTCTTTCAATACATCTAAAAAATATTGCTCTTATATATACAACTGAGGCTGCCAACGTTAAGCTTCATTAGCTATGCCCATATATAATATTCCAGAAAAGTTTAAATGTCTAGAGCTGGAAAGCCATCCATTTTTATCCATTGGCTAAAACACCAACTTGACACACCAGCACAAATCCAAACGGTCAAATAATGCAAAATTGTGGGTGTATTTGATAGTAAATAGTGGTGCTCATTTTTGAGCCATTAACAAAAAGACTAAAAAATGTGGAAGGGGAAACTTAAAAGAATCAACTGAAATTCTTCTTACAAAGTATAAATATATATCTAGAAGTTCAAAAATTCCTGCAAAATGGCAAACTATTACGGAGGCAGGGCTGGGATGGTGAGGTGGCCTTGGTTTTGTGGTCAAACACAATTTGAGAATGATGAATACTCTGTATCCTATTTTTGCAGAATAATGTGGCACAGTGAAGGGTCTACAAACTAAAGAAATTTGGTTAGCATTTTTTTACCTTAACGTTCCCAAATATATCTGACCTGAGAACCTTGTTTTGTCTTTTTGCTTAACAGTTTAACATAATATACACTCTATGAAAAAAAGTGCTATAGAAAAATGTAAATCCCAAATGATTTTGCACAGTTAGACTGTGTAGGGGAAAGTTTAAAAGAGATACATCCATGACTAGGAATTCAGATTTCTTTGAAAACAGGCTGAACTATGAAACCACATAAAAACAAACTGATGTTATANTTCTATTTTAAGCTAACAATTTGAATTAGCTAAAATGATACTTTACAGATATATGTCTATTAATACATTAGGTATTATCTTGTAATAATTGTTATAGATCAATATTTTATTAATGTAATTGTATTTCAAATACTCTATTTGAGTTGTTATTAAAAGTAATTCAGTGGAGAAAATTTCTCTCATAAGAAAATAATTTTTTTAAGATTATTTATTTATTTATTTGACAGAGAGAGAGAGACAGCCAGCGAGAGAGGGAATACAAGCAGGGGGAGTGAGAGAGGAAGAAGCAGGCTCCCTGCGAAGGAGCCCGATGTGGGGCTCAATCCCGGGACTCTGGGATCACACCCTGAGCCGAAGGGTGCCTAACGACTGAGCCAACCAGACGCCCCTCTCATAAGAAAATAATTACTCCAAATTTTAAAAGTCATCCCCCTGATGCTATTACAAAAATACGGATATCCACAGAGAGTGTCCCCTCTTCTTTTTATCATGTTCTTGAGAACTCTGGGGAAACAGCACACTTTGTGTGCTCTATAGACAGCAGTTTTCCCCTTTAAGTAAAAAATGATAGCTACATATTTCTAAAATAAAATCCTAACTGACTTCACCTGTAAGTTTGTGGAAATTAATGACAGCTTAAACATGTATTTGCACTTCAGGACAGAAGGTAGTAAAAAATAGCTATTGGCATATTCCATGGTTTATGAAGGTCTTTAAACGAAAAGCACTGGTCCTTAAAACGGGAACATAACTACAGTGTATATTACATAGAATAGGGTTTATTGAAGTCCTCTGTTAAGCAATTATACAATATAGAGGAACTCATTCTATTCTAAGTAGATTCATAATACCTTTGGAGGGACAATTAATGAGAAGAAGATCCTGCTATACTTTGAACTATTTGTTGCCTAATTTGTTTTGTATGCAGCCATGACAGACCTATGGCTAAAAGAGACCTTAAAATGTGAGATTTATTCATGTAGTTAAGCCATAACCTATCTGGATTCCAAATATGGTCATTTAAATATCTCTTAATTTGGATTTATGGGCTCTAATATTAAAATACAACCTCCTGATCTTCAAAAGAGTTCTCACATAAATTTTATGGCAAATAATAGCAATGTTGGTGATATCACTACCACTATCACTATACTACTGTTGCTCCTGTACGACTACTATGACACGACTAGTAGTGAATTACTATGATGGTAACAAAAATAACAATTATTTTGCAGAAAATTCCAAACCATAGACATCAGTATAAAATATTCATCTTAGTCTTCAAATCATATGTGCAGACGTTCAGAGTAACACAGCAGCACTTACTTGATATGCTCTGCTAAAGGCTTTTTTAAATTTCATTTCGCCAATTTCTAATTTAGGTAATTTGCCTGTAATCTCTAAGTTTCCTTCAACAAATTTAAAAGTACATTTTAATGTGCTGCCATTATTCTCCTGAAGAAAATGTAAAACATGTAAAACAGAAACTGTAAAATTCAAGCAAATGCTCAATTTTTTCAGAAATATACTGTGGAAATAGCAAAAAAGATAGGAAAAGCATCACATATTCTGAAACCATCTCTCTCATCTCTTGAGTTATGTCTATAGGTCACTATAACACCCAATTTTTGTCTTAATCTTTGTTTAATTTATGGGTTTTCAGGCACCCGTTAATGTGTTTAAATTACTGTATTGACTAAAATTACAAAAGTTGTGTAATTATGTATTTATAGTCACAGAAAACTAGACAAGGGGACAAAAAATTAGGCTTCTTTTAACTAGTGTATTTTACTTTTCTGGTATGAGTACTCTTTCGAAGTGAAAATATATATAATTTAACAAAATTTACAGACCTGAAATACTATAACAATGAAGCATAATTTAATAAACATGGAGAAATATTTACAGTGGGTATTTTATATGTAAAATTTCTGCCCATACCATTCAAAAACCATCTGGGATTCAGAATTATATTTTTTTGCATATCTCCCACCTAGTGATTATATTCCAATAAACAGGACTCTGTTCTTTCTGTCAAAATAAGTGCTTATGTAACTTCTTATGAATCACAATCAGAATTTAGGAAAAGTGCTATGCAAGTCATTTTCATATGGTGCTTCCTACCACACTCATTTTTTTTCTAGGAAAGAAACATAAAACTGCTTTCCTCCTCACTTTGAATCCAGTAAATTATGAAGTATATATTCAGAAATTAGATGCAGAAGTCTTGTAATTATGAACGTATCTGACCCACTAAAATAATTATTGGTTTTCCTAGCCTATTGTTTCTTGGGTACTTTAGGAAAACACTGGTAAGAGCAACGACAGTACAACTAACACCTAACTCATTAGAATGAAGGTTGGGACTAACAACTATCTTTGTCTCACTGTAATGTGTTTTCTCTATATACCAATCCAATCTGTGCCAAAATATGATTTCTGTACCATAAATTTCCCACATGGTTAGATAATAAGATTATAATCCACCTGATAGCAGTATCTAATGGTATACCCATATATACCGCCAACAGAAGAAAGAATAGGTAATGATAGTTAAAATCTAATTAACATCTAATTATAAGGGCATAAATAAATATATTAATGTCTTTCAATACATCTAAAAAATATTGCTCTTATATATACAACTGAGGCTGCCAACGTTAAGCTTCATTAGCTATGCCCATATATAATATTCCAGAAAAGTTTAAATGTCTAGAGCTGGAAAGCCATCCATTTTTATCCATTGGCTAAAACACCAACTTGACACACCAGCACAAATCCAAACGGTCAAATAATGCAAAATTGTGGGTGTATTTGATAGTAAATAGTGGTGCTCATTTTTGAGCCATTAACAAAAAGACTAAAAAATGTGGAAGGGGAAACTTAAAAGAATCAACTGAAATTCTTCTTACAAAGTATAAATATATATCTAGAAGTTCAAAAATTCCTGCAAAATGGCAAACTATTACGGAGGCAGGGCTGGGATGGTGAGGTGGCCTTGGTTTTGTGGTCAAACACAATTTGAGAATGATGAATACTCTGTATCCTATTTTTGCAGAATAATGTGGCACAGTGAAGGGTCTACAAACTAAAGAAATTTGGTTAGCATTTTTTTACCTTAACGTTCCCAAATATATCTGACCTGAGAACCTTGTTTTGTCTTTTTGCTTAACAGTTTAACATAATATACACTCTATGAAAAAAAGTGCTATAGAAAAATGTAAATCCCAAATGATTTTGCACAGTTAGACTGTGTAGGGGAAAGTTTAAAAGAGATACATCCATGACTAGGAATTCAGATTTCTTTGAAAACAGGCTGAACTATGAAACCACATAAAAACAAACTGATGTTATATATCCGTGTGTGTGTGTGTGTGTGTGTGTGTGTATCTGTGTATCAGGTGGCATTCATGCACACACAGTAATCATACACTTTTCTTTCAAATTCTACAATGTGATTTTTACTTTCTATCTGAGACCCCCATCATAATTACTGCAATTAAACAAATAAACTGATATTCTGGAAGCCTTTGGGTTTGGGAGGCACCTAGAGATTGGCCATTTATGCACAGTGGATCTGTTGTTGTTGTTTTTTAATCTGACCTTCTGCTTATTTGCACTTCAAAGATAACACAAATCATAAAACAACCTCCAGTTTAAAATATTGAGTTTTTATTTTGATATATTATCTCTACTATTACCTGAGAATAATAACAGAAAGAATACCAGGATTCTGTTTTGCCCAAGTATGCTTGATCACAAACACACAGACATTCATGCACCAGAGAGAAAGACGGAGGTACTTATGTATGCAGCACAATAACATCGCGTTGAATTGAGGAACTAGTCTCTCGGGACCAATTTTATGCCTTCCTCTACAGCTGTATGGAGCCACTTTGGAACATAATATATTCTNTTAGGAAAAGCATCACATATTTTGAAACCATCTCTCTCATCTCTTGAGTTATGTCTATAGGTCACTATAACACCCAATTTTTGTCTTAATCTTTGTTTAATTTATGGGTTTTCAGGCACCCGTTAATGTGTTTAAATTACTGTATTGACTAAAATTACAAAAGTTGTGTAATTATGTATTTATAGTCACAGAAAACTAGACAAGGGGACAAAAAATTAGGCTTCTTTTAACTAGTGTATTTTACTTTTCTGGTATGAGTACTCTTTCGAAGTGAAAATATATATAATTTAACAAAATTTACAGACCTGAAATACTATAACAATGAAGCATAATTTAATAAACATGGAGAAATATTTACAGTGGGTATTTTATATGTAAAATTTCTGCCCATACCATTCAAAAACCATCTGGGATTCAGAATTATATTTTTTTGCATATCTCCCACCTAGTGATTATATTCCAATAAACAGGACTCTGTTCTTTCTGTCAAAATAAGTGCTTATGTAACTTCTTATGAATCACAATCAGAATTTAGGAAAAGTGCTATGCAAGTCATTTTCATATGGTGCTTCCTACCACACTCATTTTTTTTCTAGGAAAGAAACATAAAACTGCTTTCCTCCTCACTTTGAATCCAGTAAATTATGAAGTATATATTCAGAAATTAGATGCAGAAGTCTTGTAATTATGAACGTATCTGACCCACTAAAATAATTATTGGTTTTCCTAGCCTATTGTTTCTTGGGTACTTTAGGAAAACACTGGTAAGAGCAACGACAGTACAACTAACACCTAACTCATTAGAATGAAGGTTGGGACTAACAACTATCTTTGTCTCACTGTAATGTGTTTTCTCTATATACCAATCCAATCTGTGCCAAAATATGATTTCTGTACCATAAATTTCCCACATGGTTAGATAATAAGATTATAATCCACCTGATAGCAGTATCTAATGGTATACCCATATATACCGCCAACAGAAGAAAGAATAGGTAATGATAGTTAAAATCTAATTAACATCTAATTATAAGGGCATAAATAAATATATTAATGTCTTTCAATACATCTAAAAAATATTGCTCTTATATATACAACTGAGGCTGCCAACGTTAAGCTTCATTAGCTATGCCCATATATAATATTCCAGAAAAGTTTAAATGTCTAGAGCTGGAAAGCCATCCATTTTTATCCATTGGCTAAAACACCAACTTGACACACCAGCACAAATCCAAACGGTCAAATAATGCAAAATTGTGGGTGTATTTGATAGTAAATAGTGGTGCTCATTTTTGAGCCATTAACAAAAAGACTAAAAAATGTGGAAGGGGAAACTTAAAAGAATCAACTGAAATTCTTCTTACAAAGTATAAATATATATCTAGAAGTTCAAAAATTCCTGCAAAATGGCAAACTATTACGGAGGCAGGGCTGGGATGGTGAGGTGGCCTTGGTTTTGTGGTCAAACACAATTTGAGAATGATGAATACTCTGTATCCTATTTTTGCAGAATAATGTGGCACAGTGAAGGGTCTACAAACTAAAGAAATTTGGTTAGCATTTTTTTACCTTAACGTTCCCAAATATATCTGACCTGAGAACCTTGTTTTGTCTTTTTGCTTAACAGTTTAACATAATATACACTCTATGAAAAAAAGTGCTATAGAAAAATGTAAATCCCAAATGATTTTGCACAGTTAGACTGTGTAGGGGAAAGTTTAAAAGAGATACATCCATGACTAGGAATTCAGATTTCTTTGAAAACAGGCTGAACTATGAAACCACATAAAAACAAACTGATGTTATATATCCGTGTGTGTGTGTGTGTGTGTGTGTGTGTATCTGTGTATCAGGTGGCATTCATGCACACACAGTAATCATACACTTTTCTTTCAAATTCTACAATGTGATTTTTACTTTCTATCTGAGACCCCCATCATAATTACTGCAATTAAACAAATAAACTGATATTCTGGAAGCCTTTGGGTTTGGGAGGCACCTAGAGATTGGCCATTTATGCACAGTGGATCTGTTGTTGTTTTTTAATCTGACCTTCTGCTTATTTGCACTTCAAAGATAACACAAATCATAAAACAACCTCCAGTTTAAAATATTAATGAGTTTTTATTTTGATATATTATCTCTACTATTACCTGAGAATAATAACAGAAAGAATACCAGGATTCTGTTTTGCCCAAGTATGCTTGATCACAAACACACAGACATTCATGCACCAGAGAGAAAGACGGAGGTACTTATGTATGCAGCACAATAACATCGCGTTGAATTGAGGAACTAGTCTCTCGGGACCAATTTTATGCCTTCCTCTACAGCTGTATGGAGCCACTTTGGAACATAATATATTCTTTTGAAGTCAATGATCCCTGAGGGTTCAAAGCAAGATAAGAATTTGGCTCTTGATAGAGTGGATGCATTGTGTAGAATAGAGTCTTTAATTCTAAGCCTCACTGAGCACACGCACACATACCCACACACATACAAGATGAAGAGAAAGTGGGAGTAACTCACAGGAGAATACATAAAATGATCAGGACCCAAAATATTGATCTGACATGCAAACAAAATCAGATGAAACAAAATCAGAAGTTAAGCATTCTTCGTATTGGGGGTGAGGTTGTGGGGGTATGTTTAGTTATTTGTCCTTACTTAAAAGGGGGAGAAATAACAGGAAGACAATGAAAGAGAAATGATCAGATAATTCAAAGGGGTATCGCCACAGAAAAGATAATCAAACTTTAAAAGAAAAATATTACCAGCTTCTCTGAAATTCGGTTTCACAGCATTCAACCTAGAACCAACTGCCAAATATGAATCAAATTCCCAAAGGGATTTTACTGCAATAAAGTTGTTCACAGGTTTAACTCAAACTTACAACCTTTCATTATTAATCTGTGTGTGTGTGTGTGTGTGTCCAACTTCAGTCACATTATATAAAAAAAAGAAAAAAATCAATTTTTCTACACATCATACATACAGTTGAACAGTGGAATTATGGAATTATGAATTCATAATAACTACAGTGTGCGTTTTGTTAGATTTCAATTCATATAGAATTTTGTCTCCAAAAGCAGTTTAGTTCCTCTTAACTGTTTACCTTGTTTCAGGTTAACAGGCTTTGGAATGCATAGCTGATGTTCTTACTTAATATTACTAACACATATATTGGAACCTGAAGGCATGCTAATAAGGAGGGGCTCTAGGATTTCTATTCAAATAGCTTTATAATCGGAACAAAGTTGAAATTCAAAAACCTGTTAACAGAAACAAAGCTTGTGAAACAGGAATCACTGAGCAAAAATCTAAGACAAAAATGACTTGCTTTTGTCAGTAATCCTTAAAGCCCAAACAGAAGAAACGGACATTTGCTCCAGGAAAGAAGTTCACATACATATTTATCCAATGGGTTAGAGATGACTAAAAAGAAAGCTCAATTTAAGAACAATGTTGGAGCAACTCCAAAGAGGATAGACTCCCTGCTCCTTTGTTGCAAGAGTGAGACATTTATTTTGTAGATAGCAAGAACTGTGCAGGTTTGAGAACACTTTAGTGGAAAAGGTAGCAGATGAGGTTGCACAATGATAGATATCTTGGACCAACTCGATTTTAACTGCTGCTGGGTTCCCTGTTACCATCAGGGAGTTGGTGTGTATTTCAGGTAGAATCCTCTGACTTTCCCTACAGTGACTAACCTAGTGACTCAGAAACTTTGATCTTCTACTTCTAGAGACTGTATCTAGGCCAAATAATTTACAGTCTTGGACAGGCTAGAGATTGGTCAACTCTTTTCTAGGTCGTGTATACATTTCTTTTCCTTCTTCAGTTGCACCCAACAAACCCCTCTACCCTTCAACTTTGCTCAACTGAGCTTTTGACTGTTTTCCACTGCTTTTTGCATGCACTGACTTGACAAAGTCCTCCTTAAACTCCAAAGGGTTTAGCAAGAACCTGGGATTGTCTACTTCTCATTCTATAGATAGACTCTTGGCACAAGCTAGGAGCAAAGCCATATAGAATTTGTTTACTGTCTGATTAAACCTTTAGCACACTGTTACATTTCTGTAACTTATGATACCAGTTTCTGTGGACAACCAACATAGGAGACAGAACAAGCAGTGAGGCACATCTGGAAAGAGTTGCTTAAAATTATTTAATCTCAAAACAAATATAGAAACATTGTCCACAGGAGAACAAACAATACTTTAACTGAATAATCATGTAAAAACAGGTACAAAGACAGCATACTACTCTGCCATTCTATTTGATTTAGCAAAAAGGAATGATGAAATGGCACAAAGGGGAAAGGAGCATGTATATATCTAACTGCCTCATTACCAAGAGTCACCCTCCATACAGAAACACGCAAAGTAAGAATACTTCCATGCCAGCAAAGGAGGCGGGAGGAAGTTTGCATTATGACTAAGTAAGTAAAGATTTTGATGAGAATGACACAAATAGTTAGAAAAAAAGCATAATTACATCAGGCAACAAAAGGCAAATAAATTCCCTCACGTTGAACACATTTTCACATAGCTTCTGGGATAGCTATTAAAAAACGTAATTCTTACCATTTTCACTTAAAATTCTTTTTAAGACATCCCATCTTTGCAGATGAATCCTAATTTAATCTTAAATGGAAACTCTTCATGAGCAGGTCACCACCTCTTTCTCTAGCCTACTCCCCTCCCTTTCATCCAACCTCTAAGTATCATGCCCAAGTTCCAGAAAAACCAAGCTTCTGCTACCTATGCTTAAATGCACCAAGCAAGCTCCTTCCCAACTCCTGGACCACCACTTATGCCTAGACATCTCTCCCCTCAAATTGTTCTCTTAGCCTCCCTTCATAACTGGAGTTTGATATATCATTCTCCTTTTCATGCCCCCAATTCCGGACTACGTAACCATCCTTTATAATCCCATAGCATCCTGTACTTTAACTCCATTACACTGTTTTGAAAATGCCTTTTCATTCCTCTACCTACCTTGAAATGATTCATTGCTATATGTGTACAGCCTAGCACAGAGCTTCCTACATACTATCAATTTAGTTAATATTTTCTGACCAAGTGAGAATCAAACAGATGGTTTATTGGGTCAAGTACTGTAGCGAATTCTTAAGAGTTCTTTTACAAAGAGTTACATTTTAGGGGGGACTTCACTATATATATGAAATTGCCACATAGCTATATAATACTCGCATTTATTAAGCAATGCTCCTGAAAAACTTCAGCATTTGGCTTCTGATCTTTTTTTGGTTAATCTTAATATCTGAGTTGGTGTATGGATTATCACAAGAAAAGTGCTCCAAGATATTCTGTTTGTTTTCATTTGTAATGTTATGTACACTTTGATAGATTTGCCTTAGGACAAAAGAACAAAGCTCAAATGTTTCATGAAACAAGTATATCAATCCCTAGCTGTGGAAATTAGCACATTCAAAAAAAAATGCTATACACAAAATTTCCTCTTTCAAGCCCCCACCAACAAAGGCAAAATGTAAAAAAAAAAAAGGTAGTATTTGTTCAGTGCCTGGTATATTGGAAAAAAGTTTACAGTCATCAAAGAGAGAAAACACTGTTTCTGGAAACTTGTAGACTATTCTGCTTTCTCTATTGTTCCTAAGGAAGCATGTCCCTAACAAATTAGTGCAGTGGGCACTCACTTAATTGAAATTAGAAAGCAGTAAGTAAACACATTACCATGTACTAAAAAGCATACATTTATGGGATTTTTTTTTTTCATTCAAAGTTCTCAATTTTTTCTGCTTGCCCTACGGGATCTACCATCCACCTGTCTCCCCTGATTCTTCTCCATCAGAAAAGTCAAGTGGGCTTCTTGATGAAGGCTGCAAATGTCAGCCTTCTTGGAGGATGGGTAGAGGGGAGAAGGATAGAGTAAGTAAAACAGACAAACAAGCTGTAGGCTTTTGTAAATATAATTGTGACCTAACTATTCAAACTCTTAAATATAGCGTAGCTTAAGAAGAAGAAAAATAAAACAATCTGGCAAGTATAAATGGCCATGATATTAAAATTAAAACACTGAAACAAGCATGCCACAGTTCTTGGAACAACAAAAACAGCAACAACAAAACACATATGCCACAGTTTTTGGAAAACAAATAATTTGCAACTAGGGATACCTTCTCTAGGAACCCTTTTATAAACTGGAAATGTAAATCACAATGACCTCTTTTGGACACCCACTGTGTACCATAAAAACTTCTATCTATCATACTGCCTACAAGAATTTACTGCTTTCATTTTAATTCATCTTTTTTCTTTTTATTATCCAAAACATTTAGAGAGAAAGAATCATGTTATATTTATTTTTGGTTGTAGTATTTCTCCATCTAACCATTCTTGGCATATGGTTTGCACTTAAAAATTCCTGCTGAATGAATAAATGAAAACTTAGATGGTCTAAATTAAAATCAAAAACTTGGGGCTAACAACAGAATTAATCTACTTTTTAGCTAGTTACTTCTGTATTCAGATAATTTAATATCAGTATCATGCCACAACTACAGGAGCAAGACAATGAAATAAATCTGTAAGTCAGTGTATACCCTTAAATAGCACAATCTGACCCCAAATAAATTATGTTGCATAATGGAGAG
Source organism: Ailuropoda melanoleuca (assembly GCF_002007445.2). Classification (NCBI taxonomy): domain Eukaryota; kingdom Metazoa; phylum Chordata; class Mammalia; order Carnivora; family Ursidae; genus Ailuropoda; species Ailuropoda melanoleuca. The sequence continues at coordinate 187,374,864 of NC_048218.1, read as the reverse complement.
GCAAATCCTGTTTTGCTATAAGCAGAGCAGCATTTCTGGGTGCAAACCTAGGTCTCAAGATGCT
>NC_048218.1:187373623-187374700 GCF_002007445.2 Ailuropoda melanoleuca | reverse complement strand
AATGATGTAAGTCTCAGGAACCTAAGATTTGTGTATGAAGATACCTGGGGATTTGCTTTCCTATTTTGAAGGTCTGGAGGAGAAACTTTAATCCCAATGTTATTGGATTCAGTTTAAGAAAGAACTTAAGTGCTTGGAGGAGGACAGATAGGTATGCACTGAGAACAAAGAACAGAAAGACATGCAGATTAGGAAAAAGAAAACAAGGGCGCTGCAAGGGCATCCCTGGTGGAGGGCCCTAAGAAGAGCTGTAAATAGAATGAAACACTATAAACTGAAAAACAACAACAACAAAAACCAACCTCAAGATAAGGACTCAAAATGGCTTTTTGTGTAATAATATTAATGACTCAGAGGTTGTGCCAGGATCTCGAAGACCACCCTCAGGCTCAAGGATTCATAAGAAGGGCTCACAGGACTCAAAAGCTGTTACGCTCAGAGTTTTCTACAGGAAAAAGATACAGATTAAAATCAGGAAAGGGAAGGACATCTGAGGTGAAGTCCAGGAGAAAGGAGGCACAACCTTCTAGGTGTCCTCTCCCCGTGGAGTCACATGGACACATTTAATCTAGAATCGGTAGTATATAACCACCTGTAGCAAGTGTTGCAAACCACAGAAGCTCACCTGAGCCTTGTGTCCAGGTTGGTTGGTTTGTTTGTTTAACTGGGGTCAGTCATGCAGGAATGTGGCAGCTGCATGGCTAACCATAGCTACTCAGACTCCAGCCCCCTCAGAGCAAAAATGGGTGTTCACCATAAATTACATTGCTAACATAAACTGTCTGATCAAACTAGTACAGCATGGCCAGTGTCCTCAGGCATATAAAAAGGTGCACTCACCACAGATTACATGTTAGCATAAATTATTTGGTCAAATTGAACACCATGGGCCAAAGTCTCAGGCATACAAAAATATTTTTATAAGGCAGAATATTCCAAGGGCTCAGAGTTCATCATCTCAGAGCCAGCCAAGGGCCAGTCTTGAAGACAAGCATTTCCTGGGAATGTACAGGATTTAAGCAACCCAGACCTGCAGAACTACCTCTTTCATGCACAGGTGCCTTTTTTTTTTTTTTT
>NC_048218.1:187327357-187371552 GCF_002007445.2 Ailuropoda melanoleuca | reverse complement strand
GAGGAGCCTGATGTGGGGCTCAATCCCAGAACGCCGAATCACGCCCTGAGCCAAAGGCAGACACTTAACCACTAAACCACCCAGGCGCCCCGTGCACAGGTGTCTTAAAGAGTGCCCATGAATAGTATGAAATATCATGATATAATATTTAATATTAATAAAATAATTGGTACCAGGTACTGAAATGTTCTTTAATTCTGAAATGTGAAGCATTGGGCATGTCCTAAACTTCAGGAGGAAAAACACAAATTTGGAGATAATGAAAAAAAATAAAGAAGTTGCATAAAAAATGTAAAATAAAGTAGTAGTAATAAGGTCAAACATATCATTAAATACAAACCACAAATCAGTATTAATATCTTACATCACTAAAATCAGATAATCTTAGTTGGGATAAAAAATTAAAAAATCCAACGCTGTGTTCCATAAAGTAAATTCAATCAAGGCAAAATGAGAGAGGAAGATGAAAAAAAGGTATAGAATAAGATATAATAGGTATATAAAATAGAAATCAGGGTAAGTGATGTTTAAATAAATTTAAGTTTAAGAATAAGCACAAATGGGAAAATATTTAATATTTGAAATGAATAAAATTCACCATGAAAACTATAACAGTGATAAGTTCATATGCCCCAAACATCACTGTTTTAAAATACATACAGGGAATACTGAATGAAATGCAAAGAGAACCTGAAAAATCTATAATGTTATTTGCAGGTATTAATAGGTCCCCTTCAGAAAGCAATTTGAATTAGGCAGAGAGGAAAGGATAGTGTGTTGGAGATTGCTGTGAGTTCACCAAACCCCTTTTCTGTTCCTCTTGGTCAAAGAACTGTACTCCATTTCACACTTTCCCTGAGGTTTTCATGAGAAGGGAACTGAGTTCTGAATGACAGAGGTGGGTGGCCATGAATGACCTACTTCCAGGCCTGGCTCAAACAAAACCTACACAACCCTCCACAAACTCTCTCCATCTTCTGATCAGTACTCTTTCCATACTCTTTCATCACTGCCTCATCTCACGACTCTGTTTAAAATCAGCATTTACTTCATCACCTTTACATAAATTTGTTATTTTCCTCATTTTCATTACTGTTTTCATTTAAGAAACAGTGCTTATTTCTACCCTGTAATCTCATTCCTGAAATCTTTCTATCCCTGTTTTCTCTGCTTGCGAACAGCTCATCTCTCTTGTGACACCACGCTAGGTGCATCAAAAACAAAAACAAAATCAAAATGCTAACATACTGTTCACATACTTTCGCCCTTAGACTACAAGTTCATTAAGTTGAGTATGTGCCTTCCAAGAAATTACAGATGACTTATTTACCAAATATTTACTACCATGTAACTTGACTTCCATCTTTCAATTCTCTGAAACTTAAGTTTCATCAACACCTACCACCTGCATAAGCCAGAAAAAAACTTTAGAAAGAGAAAAATGAGAAGGTCAATTTATCCTAGGAAGTAAAAGAAAAATACCATGAATGAGGAGGAGTAATCAGTTCAGTGTCACATTTAATGACCCAGCAAAAGATTCAGGAGTAAGTACCATAGTGATGAATTGGCCAGCTATATCCAAAAGAAGCCAGTAACTGATTTCCCATATCCCAGGAAATGAATACTATTGATCATCTATGAATTATAATAGGACAATGATAAGACACATACATTTTTAATAATGGTAACAGGTTTGGTCAATATATCCCGATTAAAGGATGACAGGATATAAAATAAAATTATATCACTTTTGGGGAGACACAAAAAATTCAGACAATTAAAGCCTATGGAAAAGGAAATAAACTTAGAAATAAAATGTCATTGATTTGTCAACTGAAGTTTATCCATCAAAGGGAAGCTTAGTCTGATGTTCAGTTGTTTAGTTTTGAATTGCCTTTACATAAAGGGTCAAACCTGTAAATGATCAACTAAAAACTAAAATACTGTGAATTTATGTGGGCTAAGAAGATGGTCTTTTACTTTTAGGTCTGGTAAACTAACTGCAGACACCAGAAGATAGCAAAGTGGTGCATTAAAACATTAGGAACATATAAAAGTGGGGATAACAAAAATCCTAAGATAAGCATCACTTAGAATTACACAAATATTAATTGACTTTATTTATGTTGATATGTTTAAAATAACTTAGTAAGTTACATAATATTTTTATTTATGTATGCTTTGTGTTCTATATAAGAAACTTGAGTTTTTAAAAATCAGTNTTAGAATTACACAAATATTAATTGACTTTATTTATGTTGATATGTTTAAAATAACTTAATAAGTTACATAATATTTTTATTTATGTATGCTTTGTGTTCTATATAAGAAACTTGAGTTTTTAAAAATCAGTTATGAGATAAAATTGCAGTGCAAATTTTAGGGAATATGATTAAGATAATGAAATGATAAATCTTTAAGAAAACTGAGTTTCATAACTTTAATTATTATACATACACATTTAATATATTTTTATTTAACATAAAATTTGTGGGCGTTTACCTCTGCATAACCATCTCTTGAAGAAGCTATCAACCCTCTGTATATCAACTCTTTGTATATTAAAGAACATGACTTTGCATCAAGCCAGAAGTAAATCTGCAAGGGCAGAAATCATGCTGGCCACACCAATCATATGCAATATAAGTAAAACATAAGAAACAACAGACAAAGTAGTTTTATCCACTTGGAAACTCAGTAAGTAGCTAGCTAGATAAATGTTCAACACAGAAAAATCAAAAGGTTCCTGCATTCTAAAAATAATCAACAACAAAATGAAATAGACGAGGAAACTTCCGTGCTGTTGAAGACAATGTGGCTACTTGCTTTACCATTTAATAATAATCTCTTCCAAAAACAATTAAAAACCAATTACACAAAAACCATGCCTTCAGCAACTCTGAAGTCAGAGGATGTTGGAACTTCAAAATAACTGTAAGTAAATAAAAAGAAATCACTGAATCCCTTCAAACTAAGTGCTGGATGGTAATTATTTATTTGAATTTTCCCCTCACTCAAATGCACAGTCACTACTTTCTGTCACCAAGAGATACCACGTCAGAGTTGACAACTTGAACACTCATTTATGATATAAAATTGTGTTTTATTTTTACTATTTAGTGTTTCATCATTTTCCTAATTCAAGATCTGGAATCAGCAGACTGCTGATTCACATGCTTCTGTAATGCTTGCTGCATCCTGACAGCCTCTAGCACAAAATTCAACATAAATATTTGCTTTAAAATGGCTAAGTCTGGAGTTTTATATATTGATCTTTCTAAACATGGATCACTTTTAGGGCTAGTAATGGTAAACAGCTGATTCATCACAATCCGATGGCAACAGTGTTTTCAACAAAAGCTTTGATTCTCTAGTACGCACTCTCTGACCAAGGAAGTCTAAAATTTCCTCAAAAATATAAGTATCGTTTATTTGAAAGATTATTTAAAGATACATTTTAACCTAAGTTAAAATATTTTGCTGCTTCCAAATCCACACAAATAAGACAAGATCTTTTATATAGTTTGAATTGCTTATTACATTTTACTGACGTTAATGATAATGGGTTAAAATATTAAATAAAACGATAGACACAGGCCTGTATTTGTACCACTTCTGATCAGTGAGGTTTCTGCTTTAGCCTATACATTAGGCTCTCCACCAGTAAGACTCTGCCCCCATTTCCATCTCATGCCCAGAGTCTAGCACGGCCATTTCCATATCATTATCAGATCCTCAACCAGGCATTTAGACCAAAACAAGCCTCTGTTTTATACCTGAAGGAAAATGACAGCCAGGATCTTTGCCAGAACTGCAAGATAGCAAGCATCTAACAGCTGGTGCCCTGATTCCTACAAACCTACATCCACAAGGAGATGGTTGGAAGTAGCTGTATCAAAACATAATGCTATCTGTGACAGCATGGATGGACTCAGATGACATTATGCTAAGTGAAATGAGCCAGTCATAGAAGAAAAAATACTGGGGCGCCTGGGTGGCACAGCGGTTAAGCGTCTGCCTTCGGCTCAGGGTGTGATCCCGGCATTATGGGATNGTGAAATGAGCCAGTCATAGAAGAAAAAATACTGGGGCGCCTGGGTGGCGTCTGCCTTCGGCTCAGGGTGTGATCCCGGCATTATGGGATCGAGCCCCACATCAGGCTCTTCCTCTATGAGCCTGCTTCTTCCTCTCCCACTCCCCCTGCTTGTGTTCCCTTTCTCGCTGGCTGTCTCTATCTCTGTCGAATAAAGAAATTAAAAAATCTAAAAAAAAAAAAAAAAGAAGAAGAAAAAATACTGCACGATTCCCATTATATTCGGTATCTAAGATAGTCAAGCTTACAGAAATAGAGAGTAGCATGGTGGTTCCTAGAGGCTGGGGGAAAAATAGGAAGTTTCTGTTCAACTATATAGCGTTTCAAATACACAAGATGAATAAATTCTAGAGATCTGCTGTACAACATTGTGCCTACAAGTTAAAATATTGTATTGTGCAATTAAAAATTCGTTAAGAGGGCAGATCTCATGTCAAGTGTCATCATCATCATCATCACCATCATCACCAAATCTAACGAAAACATAACCCTATGAGCATCTCCTTCATCACAGCCTGGTAAGTAAAGCCTCCTGCTTATTCTTCTTCAGAAGTTTCTCACCACGTGGACTGCAATGCCTCTTCTTCCAAACATAATCTCCTCGTGTTCCCTAGTTCCCTAGCTCCTTACCTTCTCAAAACCATCAACTTTGTTTTCTGGAACTCTGGTTGGTAATATAGAGATTCCTTATGTTCTAATATTCCCCCTTAACAGTCTCTCTACCTACAAATGAGTTTGGAAACTAGCGCCCCTGCAACCCTTTGCCTGATGTGTTTGTCTGGTTCTCTGAGATGCAGACACAAAGGAGTAGGCATGTGAAGATTTTATTTGGGGAAAGGCCTATATGAAAGGAAATAGGAAAAGAGCCAGCGGAGGTTGAGAGAACCGGTCAGACAGCAATGCAATATGATCTTTAGTGAAGAAGAGATGGAGAGAAGGTAGGGTGGGAGTTGTACAATATAAGAAATGTTCAACAAAGTAACCAAGGAGTCCTTAAGCCTAGTTTGCCCCTGTCTCCCAGAAATGATCTACTTTAGTATTTCTGACACATTCATGTTGGCGAGATGAAGCTTTTAGGAAGTATGGCCTTGATGTAAATGCTGTAATGGATTTGAAAGCACAGAGCTGGGGCTCTTTGTCAATTATGCTCCAGGCAGTAGGAGGTATGAAAGTTGCGTTCTCATGGGTGCCACACTCAATTCTGCATTACCAGTCAGCCATTACCTTCTTTCTCTCTTCATCTTCAGGCCCACATTCTTTGAACAAGTTTCTCCATTCTCTACTTCTTTACCTCATATCAGCACCTCAGCCTTCCTCACCCTGGCTTCTACTTAACCAAGTCACAGAAAATGTTCTCATGATTCACTGATATAACTTTGTGATTAAGCCAATGGACACTTTTCAGCTCTTCTCTTACTCTAAGCCGCATTCAAACTGCTGAATACAATCTTGTTTTGAAAGATTTTTTTTTTTTCATTTTCATTTCTTTGCTTGTTTTTGACCTTTAAATCCTGTGATCCTTTTTGTTGGTATCTGCTTCTCATTCAACTTCATAATGGATAAGTCTCAGTCATCATCTCATTCTCCCAATCTCTGGGTTCAATTATAATCCATATACCAATTAAATCTGAATTTAAATCTCAGGCCCACATCTCTCTCCCTGAGCTTCAGACCCAGATTTCCAAATGTACTTGGATATATATATATATATATATATATATATAATCTCAAATGCAAATACAAAATGAATCATTCCTTACCAAACTTCCTCCTATATTCTAAATCTATAAGGATCATGCTAGCATCTTCCCAATTGCCCAAGTTGGAAACCTAAACACCCATATGGTCTCTTTACCCCCATAACTGCTGTCCATATCCAATATAGTGAGCACTGTTAAACCTAAGAATAGCTCCTCATTGCCACACCCCTATTTTAAGACACCATCATATTTATCATGAATTATAAAATTAGTCTTACTTTATTCCCATCTTTATCCTTAAATATGTTAATGCATAAGAGACTATAGCTATTATATTGCTTTAATTTATAACACATTAACATTTTTCATGTTGTATCATACCCAATCTACAAAATAAACAGATGAAATAACAGAATAAGATTTGAAAAATAAATATTCTAGCTCAAATGCTACCATTGACTACCTATACAACTGGCACTCTGAATTTCAGTTTCATTTTTCTTAAAGGAAAATGGACTGGATTAGATCAATACAGTCCAAATAGTGGGCCATATGCAAAACTAATTATGTGCATATATTATGTTCGTAAGGGGCACTAAAAAACATTGCTACTATAATTTGAGAGTCTCTGCTGTTTTGCTATTTTCAGAAAGGACTTATCATTACAAAACGTGGAGTAGTCTTCCAACCAGATTATTTTACACTCTCTCTGTAGTTCTTACTTTTTAATTCATGGTCTTCAATGTAATATAACATTTAATCAACCCACACATGCTCTGAAGATGCTGAGCTTCCAGATCTTAGCTAAAACCCTATTACGGGGGATTTGTACTGTCTAGTTCTAGTGGGAGAGAAAAACACTGTCATTGTTTTATCATTTACTGATAGCTGAAGAACAAAGACCACTGGTAAACAGTAGATACTGAACACTTTTGTTGTTGTGGTCATCATACTTAAAACATTTTCCTTCTGTTTTTATTTCTAAGATACTAAATGTTTACACTAACATCACAGAATTGAGGCTCAGGTTTGAAGTAACCCATCAGACATTCAGGAAATTATAAGGGCTAAAACTTGTAACTTTTGCTGATACTTCAGAAGAGGGGAGATTGGAAGACCTAAAAAAAAAAAATATTGCTCTGGCTGTTGAGGACAGTTGCCAACTCACTAATTAACTAATTACATCCGGACATTAAGAATGTTCCAATAATTACTCTTTTTTCATATTATTCCTTATAATGGATCATACTCTTTTAAAATATCAATGGGGGAAAATACAGAGGGGTTAGCAAATAATCACTGGTGATCGAACTCTGTTTAAATTCTCCCTCTTCGTTTTTCAATATTAAAAAAATACTCAGTAAGGCAGTGAGACTCCTAACAGATTACTGGCACTTTATACTACTTCCTTAGGTAGCAAGAGATTAGGACTATATACCAGTTTGATTAAGTGATGGGTTTTAAAATTAGGGAATAAAATCCTATTCATATCAAATTCTCTAATGGTGACTACTTTACATAGCTTTCTGATCACTATTTTTTGATATGGAAACAATGATAGTGTAGGAAAATTTGTTTCAATATTCAACACTCATCTTATAATATGTCATGGACATTTGTTTACACCATTTGTGACATGATTTGCAAAGGTGAATAATAAAATGTATTGACAGGAGGGCACAGGAGTTGTAGGAAAACAGGTACAAAGAAATGCCACATGTTTTTGTATATCAACCTAAGAATTATTACTATAAAGTATATCCTGAAAACTACATCTCTTTGCATTTACGAAATATTTTATCTTAGTGCCAGTGCAATTCCAGAAGTGACTCAGGAACACATTTCATTCCTGATTTATTGCATTTTACAACACATGTAACCCTTCATTTACACTGAATAAAAAGACTAGATGGATTAGGACTTTACTATTAATAATATTATTCATGTCAAAAGACTTCCCCTCCTTCAAATCCTGCTCTAGGTTTATAAAAGTATTTGTATTACCGGGTCTATGTTTATATACTAACATTTACCTTTTAAGTGAAGGAGGACAATACAACATTTTTCCGTATTATTGAAAAAGCATATATGAATTCAGAAATGTTGGCTGAATTTGCCTTTCATCACCTAATGTACACGATCCTTCACCTATCACTTAATATCACTGGGTATCAGTATGCTCACATGTAGAATGGGGGTGAAAATGCACAAATTTGTGCAGAGATTAAATGAGGACTTATCCAAGAGCCAGACACATATTAAGTTCACAATGATGAAACTAAATTAACAAAATCCTCTTGTTTCTGCTTCCACTCTGACTTCTCATCTTTCTTCCATAAAGTACCAAATGCCTCTCTCTATCCAAACATAGCACATATAATATTTCTGTGATTTAGAATTGGCATGTATGTACACACTATAAACAAGTATTAGAGATTGAAAGCAACTGACACCGTTTGTTGAAACTATATCTGCATATCTATAAAACGGTATTTTTTATATTACTTTATTTCTTCAAAGCAGAAATAGGGCACTGTTTTTCCATGTGTTTCTCCAAAATATTTTAATTCTCCCATGCTTCTTTTGTTTTCCCTTCTGCTTTCCTTTGTAATCATCTGGCTTCTCTTCAGGAGAGGCCACCAGAGACTAAATTAGACTGTTTCATCTTGGAGGAGATACACTCAATTTTTTAATAGCTGCCTGCTCATTTCTTGCTGGAGTGGCAGGGGTCTTCTCAGACTATTACAATACCAAGAGCAGTGACTGCACAGAATAATCTGTTTTTGCTGCCCATAGAAATTAGATTTTTCTCTCATTTTATGTATCATTTTATAAATTTTATTTGCCACTCTTAAGTCTGTATGAAATAATACCATGCATAACCAAAACACAATAGCACAATTTGTGTTTTTAAGTATGCATCTCACAAAACAGTGCAATCTTCTGCAGGCATCTTTGAATTCCACATTGAGGAGTCTTCCTTGTTAGGAATCTTCATCAGTAAATATTATTCCACTGCAACCTAAACAGTTTCACAGTTTGCACAGACATTGAGTTTCTATTTTCTGTCAGTGGAAAAAAGCACTAGTAATTCAGAAAGATTAAAATTAATCAGTGGCAGCACGAAACATAGTAACAGCTTTCTGTGCTGTTCGTGTCTCTAAGAGGGTTTCCTATATGGGCCAAACTCAGAATTGTTCTTAATGTTTACAACGATGTAATAAAATGACTTATGGAGAAAGGAGCAACTGAAAGAAGTATCAGAGAAGAAAATGATGAAATAAGTGTCTGGTTTCTCTCTGGATGGAATGTGTCTCCTCCAAGATACTTTTCCTTCCCACAAATATATATTACTGTCAGCTCATAAAAACCTTAGCCTCCAAAAGCCTCATGTCAATATAGATAATAAACTATACCAAAAAATTGTGTACTTCCATTTGTTAGCAACAAACAATTAGAGAATAAAATTTACTTCAAATAGAAACATCAGAAACCCATAAATTTTGTAGAAAGGAACAGAGTGAAAATCGTGTACATCTCTACTTAGATTAACTGTATAACATTACTGAGCAAAACTAAAGGTCTAAATACTCATGTTTATGCACTGAAGACTCAATCCTCATGAACTGATCTATAGATTAATATAATCTCAGCCTCAATTTTAGATTTTTTTAAAGGAAATTGAAAAGTTGGATGGTTTTTTTAACAAAATTGACAAGTCAAATCTAAAATTTATATGCAAATGAAATGCACCAACGCTATACAGTAAGATATTGAAGAAAAAGAACAAAACTAGAGAACTTTTCCAAACAGGTATCAAAATGTCTTAAAAAAATTGTAGTTATGTCATTTTAGTAAAGTCACAAGGCTGTACAGTTATAACCAACATGGTGTTCAGAAACACACCTACGCACACATGCAGCACACAAGATATTTGCCAGAGTTGGTCCTGTAGAGCAGTAGGAGAATGACAGTCATATCAATAAATTAAGCCAAGTTAAATAGCCATTAAAAAAATAATCTTGAGCCCCTCCTTCCAAAATCCACAAATATACCAATTCAAGGTATGGATTTATACATGACAGGTAAAATAGTAAAGATTATGAAAGATAACATAAGCAAATATCTTTATAACCACTAGGTAGTAAAAGCTTTTTTAAATTTAAATTCAATTAATTAACATATCATGTATTATTTGTTTCAGGGGTACATGTTTGTGATTCATCAGTCTTACATAACACACAGCGTTCATTACAACACATACCCTTCCAAATGACCATCACCTAGTTAAGCCCCTCCCCCCCTCCACTCCCCTCCAGCAACCCTCAGTTTGTTTCCTATGACTAAGAGTCTTTTATGGTTTGTCTCCCTCTCTGGTTTCATCTTGTTTCATTTTTTTCTCTCTTCTCCTAAGATCCTCTGTTTTGTTTCTTAAATTCCATGTATCAGTGATATCATATGATAATTATCTTTCTCTGACTGACTTATTTCACTTAGCATAATACGCTATAGTTCCATCCACGTCATTGCAAATGGCAAAATTTCATTTTTGGATGGCTGTGTAATATTCCAGTGCGTATGTGTGTGTGTGTGTGTGTGTACATCTTTATCCATTCATCTGTTGATGGACATCTGGGCTCTTTCCATAGTTTGGCTATCGTGGACATTGCTGCTATAAACATTGGGGTACAGATCCCCCTTCGGATCACTACATATGTATTTTTGGGGTAAATATCTAGTAGTGCAAATGCTGAGTCGTAGGATAGCTCTATTTTTAATGTCCTGAGGAACCCCCATATTGTTTTCCAGAGTGGTGTACCAGCTTGCATTCCCACCAACAGTGTAGGAGGGTTCCCCTTTCTCCACATCCTCGCCGACATATATTGTTTTTTGGCTTGTTAATTTTAGCCATTCTGATTGGTGTAAGGTGGTATCTCATTGTGGTTTTGATTTGTATTTCCCTGATGCTGAGCGATGTTGAGCACTTTTTCATGTGTCTGTTGGCCATTTGGATGTCTTTTTTGCAGAAATGTCTGTTCATGTCCTCTGCCCATTTCTTGATTAGATTATTTGTTCTTTGGGGGTTCAGTTTAATAAGTTCTTTAAAGATCTTGGGTACCAGCCCTTTATCTGATATGTCATTTGCAATTATCTTCTCCCAACCCGTAGGCTACCTTTTATTTTTATTGACTATTTCCTTTGCTGTGTAGAAGCTTTCTATCCTTATGAAGTCCCAACAGTTCATTTTTGCCTTTATTTCCCTTTCCTTTGGAGATGTGTCTAGCAAGAAGTTGCTGTGGCCAAGGTCACAGATGTTGTTGCCTGTGTTTTCCTCTAGTATTCTGATGGATTCCTATCTCACGTTTAGGTTTTTCATCCATTTTGAGTCTATTTTTGTTTATGGTATAAGGAAATGGTCCAATTTCATTCTTCTACATGCAACTGTCCAATTTTCCCAACATCATTTGTTGAAGAGACTGTCTTTTTTCCATTGGATAGTCTTTCTTGCTTTGTTGAAGATTAGTTGACCATGTGGTTGAGGGTCCATTTCTGGATTCTCTACTCTGTTCTATTATGTGTCTGTTTCTGTGCCAGTACCATACTGTCTTGATGATTACAGCTTTGTAATAGAGCTTGAAGTCCAGAATTGTGATGCCACCAGCTTGTTTTCTTTTTCAACATTCCTTTGGCTATTCAGGGTTTTTTCTGGTTACATACGGATTTTAGGATTATTTGTTCCAGTTCTGTGAAAAAAATTGATGGTGTTTTGTTAGGGATTCCACTGAATGTGTAGATTGCTCTAGGTAGCATAGACATTTTGACAATATTTGTTCTTCCAATCTGTGAGCATGGAATGTTTTCCCATTTCTTTGTGTCTTCCTCAATTTCTTTCATGAGTATTCTATAGTTTTCTGAGTACAGATCCTTTGCCTCTTTGGTTAGGTTTATTCCTAGGTATCTTATGGTTTTGGGTGCAATTGTAAATGGGATTGACTCCTTAATTTCTCTTTCTTCTGTCTCATTGTTAGTATATAAAAATGCAACTGATTTCGTGCATTGATTTATATCCTGTCACGTTGCTGAATTCCTGTATGAGTTCTAGCAATTTTAGGGTGGAGACTTTTGGGTTTTCCACATAAAGTATCATGTCATCTGCGAAGAGTGAGAATTTGACATCTTTGCCAATTTGGATGCCTTTTATTTCTTTTTGTCGCCTGATTGCTGAGGCTAGGACTTTTAGTACTATACTGAATAGCAGTGGTGATAGTGGACATCCCTGCCGTGTTCCTGACCTTAGGGAAAAAGCTCTCAGTTCTTTCCCATTAAGAATGATATTTGCTGTGGGTTTTTCATAGGTGGCTTTATGATATTGAGGTACGTACTCTCTATCCCTACATTGTGAAGGGTTTTAATCAAGAAAGGATGCTATACTTTGTCAAATGCTTTTTCTGAATCTATTGAGAAGATCATATGGTTCTCGTCCTTTTATTTATGTAGTGTATCACATTGATTGATTTGCAGATGTTGACCCAACCTTGCAGCCCAGGAATAAATCCCACTTAGTCATGGTGAATATTCCTTTTAATGTACTTCTGGATCCTACTGGCTAATATTTTGGTGAGAATTTTTGCATCCATGTTCATCAGGGATATTGATTGGTATGTAATTCTCCTTTTTGGTGAGGTCTTTGTCTGGTTTTGGGACCAAGGTAATGCTGGCCTCATAGAAAGAGTTTGGAAGTTTTCCTTCCATTTTGAATTTTTGAAAGAATTTCAGAAGAATAGGTAGTAATTCTTCTTTAAATGTTTGGTAGAATTCCCCTGGGAAGGCATCTGGCCCTGGGCTCTTGTTTGTTGGGAGAGTTTTGATTACTGCTTCAATTTCCTTGCTGATTGTGGGTCTGTAGTAAAAGCTTTTTAAACCAAGGATCCTAAATATTTGGGACATGGGCCTAATTAAATTTAAGAACTTTATTTCTCCAAATATACCATTAAGAGAGTTAAAAGGCTAGCCACAGATTAGAGAAGATATCTGCAATCAAATGGTTGACAAAAAGCTTGTATGCAGAATATACAGAAACACCTACAGATCAAAAATGTTTGGTAGAATTCCCCTGGGAAGGCATCTGGCCCTGGGCTCTTGTTTGTTGGGAGAGTTTTGATTACTGTTTCAACTTCCTTGCTGATTATGGGTCTGTAGTAAAAGCTTTTTAAACCAAGGATCCTAAATATTTGGGACATGGGCCTAATTAAATTTAAGAACTTTATTTCTCCAAATATACCATTAAGAGAGTTAAAAGGCTAGCCACAGATTAGAGAAGATATCTGCAATCAAATGGTTGACAAAAAGCTTGTATGCAGAATATACAGAAACACCTACAGATCAATAAAAAGAAAAAAAGCTGCCATTACAAATGAGTAAGACATACATAGAGTTAACAAAGTACTTCACAAAAGATATTCAAATGGCCAAGGTAATTATGAAATGTCTCTAGACCTCAGTCATGTGAAGATATATAGTACAACCTCAATGAGGTATCATCACACATCTCCAGAATTGCTAATTTAAAAAAAAAAACTAATTGCTATAATATTCTATGTATATGTGATATTTATAAACAGGAAAGCTTATTCACAGAATATGAAGTTACTTCAAGAAAGGGAGGGTGGATTGTGACTGGGATGGTGCAAGAGTGAGGTTTTTGTGGGCAGGGGTAGGGTTTTGTTTTGTTTTTACCTAACCTGGGTGGTGGTTACACTTCCATGTTCATTTTAAAAATCATTGGGCTGAACACTCACGATGCATGCAGTTTTCTGTATGTATACTTTAATTATAATGTTTATTTTAAAAATTGAGAGAATAAAAAGGTGAGGAATGACAGTGAATTGAGACAGTTCTTTTTCTTTTCTTTTTTTTAACTTCTTTTTTTTTTTTTTTTAAGAGAGAGAGCAAGTTTAGGAGCAGTGGGAGGGGCAGAGGGAGAGAGGGAGTCTTAAGCAGGCTCCAGGCCCAGTGAGAAGCCCAACAAGGGGCTGGATCTCACAACCCTACGATCATGACCTGAGTGGAAATCAAGAGTCTGATGCTCAACCGACTGAGCCGTCCAGGCACCCCTTTTTTCCTTTTTTTAAACCACTTTATTGAAGTACGACTGACATACAAAGAGCTGTGTATATAATGTATACAACTTGATGGGATTGAAGGTAAGTATACAGCCTTGAAAAAACCATAATCTATGCCATACATATATACATCACCTCCATAAGTTTCTTCCTTCCTTCTTTACTATTGATTTTTCTCTAAAAATTTTGTTAAAGGACATAAAAAAATGGAATAGTCTAAATGAGGCTAATTTTTAGAAAAGTGTTTTTTTAACATAAGCAAAATAATTACAAGGTCACATATTGATGGAAATGAAATCTACATTATTGGGGGAAAAATGATGCAGGAGAACGAAGGGGAAATACTGGAATGCCCCTGACCTGAGGGAATAAGGAAATGGACTATGAGGCACGTAAAGGGCTTGGTTTTAGGCCAGAATGAGGTATTAGCTTCCCTTTTAGCAGAATGAATTTACACTAGATCTTCCACCCGCAAAGCTCTCTAAACCTTTCATCCTGTACCTATAACTTTGGTGCATACCATTCTCCTAAGTAAAGGGTATTCTTGAGTTTACTCCCTGGTCTGTAACATACTGCTTCCAATTTGAGGTCTTAACTTAGACTTTTTCATGTTTTAAGGTCCTATCTCTTAATTTTTTTTATATTATAGGATCCAACAACATTTCTGTTGCACTATTTCAAGACACTAAAGTCCTAACCTTTCACCCTGTCCTCACTGAGCAATCATCTCCTTTGAATTTCTGCTATGCTTTTCCTGATTTTACTTTATCGCCTCCACATACTTTGCAGATACATTCTGTGTACTTTGATTCATAAGGTCTAAACAGAATGCCAGGCGCAGCTTTATCTTGGTATTGTGCAAAGTTAAAAAAAAAAAGCATTGTGCCTATTTTCAATAAGTTTTGATGGTGGTCAATATCTGTGGTTATCTTTTTTTCTTTCTAAATACAGTAGCACATTGAAATGGATACTTTCAACCTATTGACCTTTTGCCAGGCCATAAAAAAATGGGCTATAAAAGATTATACAGAGTCTATATATTACAAACATAGAAATATTATTTTCCTTAAAATACTACCTGATTATATTAGTCAATTTTGTGTTCCTCACTCTCTTTATGTGCTTAAAAAGATTTATAGATCATTATTCAATAAATAATAAGTTTCCATGATGCTGGATAGAGTTTTCGAAACTTGACTATCATCAACTGAAACAGTGGGTGCATCAGACCTACAGGTTCCTGAGTCTTATTCAGAACTATTGAAACATAATCTCCAGAGATCACTGATCCATACTTTAACAAATGCTTTTTATGGTTTTAATTACTAGCTACGTTTTGAAAATAGTGGATTTTGGAGAGGACTGTAATCTTGAAGGTCAGTAAAGATCTAAGTTTCCTTGGTTTCTATGAATTTTGGAAAATTCTGTGATGAAAAACAAAATCTAAATTATAAATATTAATACTTACCTTTAGGTAGGTATTTTGAAACACTGAATAATCATGAACCCAGCTTCAGACCCCAAGTCTCCAAAATTTCTGCATCTCATTCTCCTCATAAAATATCTCTCCTCCCTTAGATTCCAGAGTATCTCGATTTTCTCCTTCCTCCCCGACACACAGATTTCTAACTTTTTCTTCTCAGTATCGCCTAAGAACTTCCTTCTCCTCTGCATATCCTTTCATTTTGTACTGCTGAAGTTTCTCTCGGCAAAGCTTGAATTTCTTTACCTACGGTATGCATTATTAGTTGCCTACCAAGTATTTATCCTTTTATTCCTAACAGAATCTGATTTTGTTCAGGTTAACGGTTTCCTTTTGCTTAACTCATGTAAAACCAATCCGCCATCCCTAGATCTATGGTTATTTCATTATTAAATGACTTCACACATGGCAAACTGCTGCCAATTTTATTGGCTCAGGAGTGAGCATGTAAACTAACATGGCTCATTACAACTGAATCAAAGAACTTTCATTCTGTTCTTTGGGATGACATTTCTCTCCTTTGCTCCTGCTCTTTCTATCCCAGATTTGAATAAGGAAGCATGATGCCTCAGCTGCTGCCAGTATATGAGGAAGAGCGCCAGCTGAGTCTAACACAACCTCTTTAAGGAGAACTGAGACAAGACAATCATAGCAAAGTGGAATCAGAGGTCTGACGTATCAGATCTATAGCGTCACTTTCTGGCTTATCACACAAGACAAATTTCCTTGTCATTTAATTGGTTTGAGTTTAGTCTCACAGACATTTTTAAAATGAACTTCCTCAAAGGACTTCAATAAGTCAAAAAAATTATTTAATTTCTGTCTTTTGCCCAGAACTTGTTCCTGATCCCCAGATATGTAGCACTCTTAATTTACTAACATGTGTACTACAATATTTAATATTTTCTTTCTTGTTCACTTCTTAAAAATCAAATTTATCACCTTTAATCCCACATTATGTTTAATGCTGTGGGATTAAGCAAACATACACAGGAGACTCTCAGAGCCACTTTTACTGTTTCCAGATTCTGTAATTATCTCAAAACCATTATCATCATCCAGTTACTCATTAAAATGGTGTTCTTACCTATAGGAAACAAACTGAAGGTTGCGGGAGGGGAGGTGGTGGGGAATGGGTAACTGGGTGATGTGATAGAGCACAGGGTGTTATATGAAACAGATAAATTATTGAACACTATATCTGAAACTAATGATGTACTGTAAGTTGGCTAATTGAATTGAAATTAAAAAATTTTAAAAAATGGTATTCTTGATCCATGCCTTTCTTGATATAATGCCTTTTATATTATTTTCTCATTGCCAATATCTCTTTAATTATGGCTCTTGTTTAATCTGACTTCTCTTATTCCTTAGAATATTAACATTTCATTTTCATTCTAGGACATTTAGTGAGATAGTTCAAACTGTAAATTTTCACCTTATGCATATTTGCTATGTAGGATTTTTATAAAATTGGTATTTGATCCACCATTAATAGATAGATATAGGTTTTTGAAGTTATGATACTTAGCAGGATCTTCTTCCCCCAGCTTTCTGAGGGACCTTCTTAGATGTGTTAACTGGGTGCAGAGAAAGGTTCTGGAGAGGAAAACTGGATCGCCAGATGACACCCTTGACAAGAAACATCAATGCATGTTTTCTTTTTCTGTGTCACTTCTGTTTTTTTTTTTTTTTAAGATTTTATTTATTTATTTGAGAGAGAGAGAAAGAGCATGGGCAGGGGGAGAGGCAGATGGAGAGAGAGAGCAGACTCCCCTGAGGAGGGAGCCCGATATGGGTCCGATCCCAGCACCCTGGGATCATGACCTGAGCTGAGGGCAGACCCGTAACTAACTGAGCCACAAGGCACCACTCTGTATCACTTCCTTATCAGAGTTATTCGGGAAAAGGGAAAAACTGAATTGAGAATTATAAAATATGTTAAAGGATAAAAGGGTGAATTAGTTTACAAAAACTTTTGTGAAAGGCTATTTCAAAATTTGGGCTTGTGAAGTTACAATATACATACTTCCATGCTACCAGCACGAAACATGGCATCATAAATACCTTCCTAATTAAGTTAGTCCTATTGATCTCTGTGTTAACTAATTGCATTTGTGATCCTGAGGAGGGTTTCAAGTTTTCAAGGAACCCATAGCTTTTCATACCTATCCTATACTAATTTCATTTGGCCTCATTTCCAAATCACACTTGTTTCATCATCTTTGGTAGTATTATTTGGATATTCCTCCATGCTGGACTTTTTCCTTGGCTTCTGACTACTTACACATTCTTTTGATTTATGAAAAGGCAGTGCCATTCAAAATGTACAGAAGGATAAAAACTTGCATTTGTTCAAAATTATCATGATCACTAATACTGAAAAACCATGTCAGTCTTTTCAGATATTTTGCTGTAAGGGTTCAAAATTTTTTATCCTTTTTAAATCTCCCTTAATATTACTCACCTAAGCAAATATTTCTCCTTTAAACATAATTGTGACATCTAGTACTTTTTTCATTCTCAAAAACAGCTATCATAGTTCATATGAGATCATTCCTCCTTAGTCTTCTATAGATGTATCTGTGATAGGCAATATTATTATCTTAGATGAATAAAACAGAAATTGAGAAATCTCATTATTCCAGTACACTTTGTAAAGCATGAGATCTATTTTCTCTTACATAATTCTTACATAATGGACAAGTGTTAATATTCTAATAATAATAATTATAATTTAAAAAATGGGAGCTCTCCCTCTGTAGGAAATTACTATTTTGTAATATTTCACAAGTCATAGTATTCTGTGTAGAAACTATCTACAGTACATTTTTTGTTCCTGCATTTCACATTTCTATTATGGAAGTACAGCATGTATTTTCTTGTTAATAGCTTACCAAATATTTAATATTTCATCTATTCATTCAAAACATAGCTTTCCAAACTTATTATTGTCACACTAAAGCTGAATTGCACTCATGTACATAATTAAAACACTTCACCAATATCTGGAACTAGGAATCAAGATATTTTATAACTAAGAAAGTTATTTATCATCTATAGCATGAAATGCATTATAGCAACTCATTGAACTAGCAGTCATCTTCATCCTATTTATTCAAATCCCTCTTTCCTTTCCACATATTTCAGGAAGACATCTAATTAGAAACTCTTCCCTTGGATCCAGAATTTCAGACTCATAACATGTAATTTGCTGAGTCAATACTGATGAGGCAAGGAAAGGGAATTCTGACTACTAGAGTTCTTGACATTCGATCATGAAGTTAAATACTATACCATGAATTAATTACTTTTACTATCTAATCACAATCCTCTCTTGTCTCTACAGCAAATTGATTCAGAGCACAGAGTCATGTTGCTGTTTCATGTCTGCTAAATCCTGTGAAAGAGTCAAGTAGGGTTGCCTAGGTTAGGGGATCTCAGGTACCTCTCCAGAGGAAAAGGATAATTTCCAGTGAATGCCAAAGCCATAGGAGAAGACCAAAACTTTTCTCTCTCTCTCTCTCTTTTTTTTTTTTTTTTTAATAAAGAGAAGTGTTAGCAGTGCAGAAAAGGATGCCATAGGCCTCTGAATATAGTTGTAATGAATTCACATTTTTAAATCCTTTTGCTCATGGAAAAAAAGCTGAGTGTAGGAAATATTATAAACAAATAGAACATGAAATGAATGAGAAATTCAATTTCCCTTACTTTGTATGTAAACAGATAAATACAGTCCTTCAAAATCCTGTCCAAAAGAGGCATCAACTACTATGTCTAATAAAGTTTGCTAACAGAGAAAAAAGAACAAATAAAAAAGTAATTCTGTCTCATCGGAGGTCAATGAGCACACTGACCACATCTGAGAATTTACTAGAATGACTATCATCACCTTTACTCTTTTACGGAAACAATTTCTAATACCAATGTAACAGTGTTGCCCTTTAAGTGGGTTGAAAACTAAAGTAATAATATAAAATAAATGATAATATGAAATACTTAATAAAAACATCAATAGCTATTGCTTATCAAATCCTTACCAAATGTGTTCCAAATAATGTATTATACATCTTAAATAAGTTATATAATTTGATTTCCACAAAACCTTTTTAATAGTTGCATTCTGATGAGAAAACTGATACTCAGTTAATTTAAGCAATATGCTCCAGAACCGAATTCTGTTCTACCAAACCAAAGTAAAACTCTGTGCTCTCAAGGACTACACTACAATGCTTCCTAACACAGATAAAATAAGGCCCTTGGAAATATAATGTCTTTTCTAAACATGGAAATATTTAAGTTACTTGACACTGAAGAATCAGGGTTTTTCAATAAATGCTATTCTTGGATAATTAAACTATTTTATTCAATCTGTTGTTTAACTTAATTTCCAGGTTTAGTTAAACCACAACTTAATTTTTAAATGAATCAGGTTACTATTGCAATCTGTTACAAATACTATATTAAATATGTGGGTAGTAAAAGTTGAAGATGTACCTCATAAATGTTCACATTAACTATAGGAACAAAAACCCTTGCCATTTGCCTACTGCTCATGAAATGGGTATGTAGAATATAAGTATGTGGTTATGATACAGTAACTCTCCTTTAGATAAAATGAATCTAAAGGGAATTTTAAGTGGTTTTTGGGAGTCCTCATAAAATCACTGTCTGTGGTTGATAGTTTTGAAACAATATCACTCAACCTTCTAAAACCTAATCATAATGTTGTGTTTGTTTACCTGGGACAGAAGTGCTCAATGAGTATTTGTAGAATTGTGAATGACATGAATGGGTATTTCTGCATAAGAAGTTAAAAGGTTTGTATATTTCGATAACATTTTAGTTTTACAAGTATATAATTCCATTTGCATACAGCAGACTTTCTAGTAAACACCAATAATCAGAGTAATAATTAGGAAAGCTCAATAATAATGATACTTCAACATCTGGTTTATTTCATGGGTGCTGAATTTGGAAGGCTTCTTTGTCTACCTGAATCCTCCCTAGGTTAGACAACCTTTGCCAACTTTTGTCTACCTTTACTACATGTCCAAAGACCCACCCATGTCTATTCTTTCTCTATAGTGCTCTATGGATACAGGTGCTACAGAATTATGAACTTAAGTATAAATTCCAAATTCCAATATAAAATGCAAGGCAAGCAAGGGAAGTTTATCCAAAATTCATTTTGTGCCACTGTGTCTTTTTAAAAAGATGTCCAAATTAATCTTTATAGAAACTCTTTACAATTAAATCTTA
The DNA here is from genome assembly GCF_002007445.2 of Ailuropoda melanoleuca. Lineage (NCBI taxonomy): Eukaryota > Metazoa > Chordata > Mammalia > Carnivora > Ursidae > Ailuropoda > Ailuropoda melanoleuca. The sequence continues at coordinate 187,350,891 of NC_048218.1, read as the reverse complement.
TTCCTACTACACATTAAAAAGTATGAAAACTTAGAGAAAAAAATAAATCAAGTAATTTCCTAAATTACACAACTCAGGGTCTGAAATTTGAAACTAGATATGCCTGGTTTTATAATTCATTATGTTTCAATTCACCAATATGTGAACAAAGTGTGGTGTCTAAATGGGGTGTTTCTCAATCAGAAGGGGGCCCCTAAATGTGGGGTGATGATTGGGTGGAAGCCAGTGGTGCGACAGGCAAAAGGATTCACCAAAGGCAGAACAGAGATACAAGTTTACTGAATACACTGCGAGGGAGCAATGGGCAGGACAGCTGAGGAGTGGCTGTCTGCCCTGAGGTAGTGGGTGGTGGCTGTTTTTAAAGCGGGAAGACACTAGGTGTGGAGACAAATGAAATTCTCCCTATGCTTGCCTGAAAGCGGCTTCCACACAAAGTATTCAAATAAAAGGCCCCTTGCTTCCAGGAGCTTTCATATTAAGACTGTTTGAGTAAATGAATAAAGATTTAGTATTTCTGATTATTGTTTTATATCTACTTTCTTTAGTGGTTGGAATTTTGGTCCTTGGTGCTTACAGGTCAAGAGTAACTAAACTTTTGGGGGTGATCATTTTGTAGTGTATATAGATGTCGATTCTAATGTTGTACATCTGAAACTTACATAATACAAAAAAGAGGTAAATGCAATTTCTACTTCTTTCTCAAAATGATTTGCTTGTCAAAATTTAATAAAAATTTGAATGTATTTTTGCTGAAGGAATTCTAAGACTTTTAGTACCAGTTCAGAGAGATTTGCCTATCTTTAATTTATTGTTAACATTTTTTTAAAGGCAGTTAACCAGGTTACAAAATATAATGCAGTAAGGTAGAATCCAGCCCATTGTTTATAGCAATAAGTATGGCAGAAAGTCCCCATTAACATCTTGTCAGTTTTCCTGCTCACTTATCCATTAAGACTTAAAGATGAAAAATTACATTTTAGAACTTAGTAGTTACAAGAAAGTAGTTACAAGAACAGGAGTTACCGTTACTGGTAGTAACAGTAGAAAATATTTCTGTTCACCACAGTTATACTTTATAGGTTACAGAATTAGTGATGAGGGTGGTAAATCCATTATAGCCACTGCATTAAAACCAATTTTTAATTACTTGTAAATTAATACATCAGAGGAAGTGTCCTGTTATATATCACAGTATGATCAAAGTGGTATATTTTGTATTGAACGACTTGAATTATTTAAGTATTACAGTCAAAAATTGGTCAACACCAAATGTAATCATCTCAATTAGCAGGTAGGGATATGACAGAGACCTAAAAGAGCTTAATTTAAGTGTTTTTGAAATAAAAATATGATTATACACTAGATCCAGTCTTTTTTTTTTTTTAAGATTTTATTTATTTATTTGACAGAGAGATAGAGACAGCCAGCGAGAGAGGGAACACAAAGGGGGAGTGGGAGAGGAAGAAGCAGGCTCCCAGCAGAGGAGCCTGATGTGGGGCTCGATCCCAGAACGCCGAGATCACGCCCTGAGCCGAAGGCAGAAGCTTAACTGCTGTGCCACCCAGGCGCCCCTAGATCCAGTCTTAACAAGGAAACAATTACTAAAGATTATATTAGATGTAGGAGCAATACCAGTAGTTATAGTATTATCAATTACAAGTATGGTAAAATACAAGAAAATGCATAAAAATAGGATAAAAGAAAAATGTAAACAGTATTTCAACTTTTGTGAAAAGATGGGAAATTATTTTTTAACTTTAATAACTTCAAATAACTGGGGATTCTAGACCTCTACTAATAAACATTTTTTTAGAAATTATAAATATGTTTTTATCTTTTCTGGGTTGAGGAAATAAAAGAAAAATGTAAACAGTATTTCAACTTTTGTGAAAAGATGGGAAATTATTTTTTAACTTTAATAACTTCAAATAACTGGGGATTCTAGACCTCTACTAATAAACATTTTTTTAGAAATTATAAATATGTTTTTATCTTTTCTGGGTTGAGGAAATTATTAAGTGAGATAGTTCTGAAAGAATAGGAAATGCACCAAGAGCAGAAAGTACCTATCAACAAAATAGCGATGTAAGAGTAGATTTCAGTGATGTGTTTCAAATTGGTGAATTAGCCATTGTTTCACGAGGAGACCAGCTGTGTGGAATCAATGTCATCCCTATATTATAAGGCATGACGTCTCCAGAAGACACTATTCAATAATTATAATGAGATGTAAATGAGTTATAATAATGTTACCAGTTGTGACAGAGATGTAGGCATATTCTTCCAATTATTTGACACACAATTCTTCCCTTATCTGACACGCAAAAAGTATGACTCTCAGGCCCTTTGCATGCAGGTGAAGCCATCCGACTAGTTTTGAGAACCAAATGGAAGCTGAAGCAATGTCTGTGTTCTTGGCTGAGACAAAATGTCACCAGGGACTTGCTAACAAGCCACAACAACCCAATTTTCTACCCTGCTTACAGGTGCTGCTTGCCACCAAAAACTAAGGCCAGATGCCAGAAGTCACAAGCTCTAAACAAGCCCCCAGCACCCAGTTTTTGACCGGTTTGATTCAGTTCAGATAACCCTCCAGATGACCTTGAGATCACTGTCATCTAATTGTAATAATAGAAAACACACCTACCAGTTCCGTAACAGATCCAACTGCGCCTATTTAAGGGAAGAAAAGAAGTGGGACTCTGATTCTGAGAAGCCTCCTCCCCCTTCCCAAAAAACTCTTAAGTCAGCTTACTTACCAGCCCCTTAATTACCCTAACTCCATAAAATCCTGACCATGACATCAGCAGAAGGTGCCTTTAGAGTATGAGCTCCCCTTCTCCATTCCCTGGACACTGAATTACCTGCTTGCCATCAAATACTATATTTGGCTATTTGGCGAATGGTACTGAGTAGGAAAAGAACCTACCACTTTGGTATAACAAAAAGACGAACATCATCTTTCTCTGGAAGTTATACGTGTTAAGATGTCTCCATCACAAGATGGTAGAGTTCTATCTGCCTGGGTCCCCAAATGACATGTTGAACACAGCCCCATTCATGCCATCGATATTTACCATGAGTAAAAAAATAAATCTTTATTTATAAAGCTACAAAATGTTAGCTTACGCTAATAACAGAGCAGGAATATTTAGTGGCCAAGACTTTACATAATGGGAAGCAAGAAAATAAGAGAAGGGCCAGGGCAAGGGTAACAGGGGGAAAAGGAGGTAAGAGTGTACAGTTCTGAATTGTACATAAGCCAGAATCACGAATACATCGCTGAATTCCTTCTAGGCAGAGTAATGAACGATTACTGGTTCTGAGGCAAAGCCACCAATGGGAATATAACAACAACAAAATCACATTTCTATGATTCTGCAAAATATGTATTTTTTTCTCACGTTGATATCTCTGAAATCTCATTATATCTTACAATAAATGTCATAAGATACAACTGTATCATTGCTTACTTGGTCATTTCCTTAGTAGCACATAGTGCTGTATCTTACAATTAGGAATGGCTTAGATTCACTGAAATATGTTAATTTTTGCTACTTTGTCTCCAATTTTTATTAGGGAAGATGGCCTACTGAATATAAATTAAGTTCTGTGATCAAAGTTGAGAAGATTTAGGTAATTAACATAAGACTATAAATGCATAAACACCTATCTATTTAATTTTGAGTTTGCATTAAACCGCTGCCAGAAAATGATCACTTTTGTTATTGTAATCATAGGAGTATATATTGTGATGAACTGCTGGATATTTGTGATTACACAGAATATACAAATTCCACAGTGTAATTATTTATGTATGCTTAAAAATATTGATTTTGTGATAGACTGTGTGTGGCACACATGAACATACATCACTCAGACTGTCCTTCAAGATTCTTCTTCACTGTACAGTTTCCAGGAATGTGGGTACTAGGAAGTCTCTAGCTGTTAGCTTTTTTTATACTTGGCCTCATTTTTGAGCTAAGGTTATACACTTTTTCAAGGATGGCCCCCAGCTAATGATTAAGCAAGGTGTTCCCACAAAGGCCTAGTCATTTCCACCCAAAGCAAGACTTCTCTAATAGGCACTCCCCCCCACCTTTTTTTCTGCTTTAGAGCTCCTCAATGAGCCAAAAGAGAGTTCATCAGGTCCAGGTAATGGCATGATGATTCTTCCTGCCCAATTGAGCTCCCTCCTGTTTTATTTCATAGGTGTTACTATCGAATAAAAGTTTGAACTCCTAAAAAGTGTTCCTGACTATTTCCCAGAGAATTCAACTGGCAAAACATGAATATACAATTTTGATCACAATCAGAAAAAAAGCATCTATTATTTTCTTTGACTTAGAAAACTGCTGGGCACTTTATATTTTCACATTCTTTTTGTTTCTGAAATCTGGATGCATCTTACAAGTAATATGAATAAGGACTGTAAGTTTTTAAAAAATAAACTGATACAAATTGCTATTAAAAACAGTGGGTATTTGATTATACAACAACTTAGAATCAAGTGACATATTATCCTGATATGCATATAGCAAATTATACAGTGTGCTGTCTTTTATATTTAAAAGGCTGGAAGCTAGCCAACACATGCTACAAAACAACTCCCCCCATATGTAATTCAGTGTTCACGGGCTAGCTAATTAACCCCTCTGTCAGGGTCCACAGGTAAAAATATGGATAATGCAACCAGTATCAAAGTTGCTATGAAGATAAAATGAGATCATTAATATGAAAGGCCTTCAAAAATTTAAGAGAACCCCATGATTTCTCCCACCTGTGTACAACAGACTTTGAATATAACTAACAAGTAGCAAATACGGCACCACTTAGACATCTTGTACACAAAAAAAATGAAGCTGGATCCGTAATTTATATGATATAGAAATATCAACTTAATCATAGACTTAAATGTTAGAACTAAAACTATAAAATTATTCAAAGAAAACAAAGGGGTAGATCTTCACGACCTTAGAATAAATAATTTTTTTTACATATAACACTAAAAGTACAAATGGCAAAAGAATAAATAAATTGGTATTTCATCAGAAGTAAAAACTTCTGTTTCAAAGGATACCATCAAGGATGCAAAAGATAATGCACATAATGACAAAGAATATTTCCAAGTCACGTATCTGATAAGACTATAGAAAGAACTCTTGGGGCGCCTGGGTGGCACAGCGGTTAAGCGCCTGCCTTTGGCTCAGGGCGTGATCCCGGCGTTATGGGATCGAGCCCCACATCAGGCTCCTCTGCTATGAGCCTGCTTCTTCCTCTCCCACTCCCCCTGCCTTGTGTTCCCTCTCTCGCTGGCTGTCTCTATCTCTGTCAAATAAATAAAATCTTTAAAAAAAAAAAGAATATATAAAGAACTCTTAAACTCATTAATACAAAAACAACCCAATTGAAAACTTAATTCAAATGTTTAAACAGACACTTCTCCAAGGAAGATACACAAATGGCCAATAGCCACATGAGACAATGTTGAGTATCACTAGTCATCAGGGAAATATAAAGAAAAAGTACAATGAGAAACCATCTCACATACACTAGGAAGGCTAAAATTAAAAAGACAGAATAATAATAATCAGAACTCTCATACATTGCTTGAAGAATTTGGAAAACAGTCTGATAGTTTCTCAAATTGTTAAACATACAGTTACCACATGAACCAGCAATTCTACTCCTAGGTATATACCCCAGAGAACTGAAAACCTATGTTCACACAAAAACTTGTGCAAGAATGTTCAAAGTAGTATTAGTCTTAATACTGAAATGGAAAAACAGCCCATATGTCCATCAACTGATGAATGTATCCATCCATTCACAAAATGTGGAATATCCACACAATGGAATATTATTTATCCATAAAAACACAAAGTACTGATATATGCAACAACATGGATGAACCTTAAAAATGTTGTTAAATAAAGGAAGCCAGTCACCAAAAGCCACATATTGTATGGTTCCATTTAAATAAAATGTTCACAAAAGGCAAATCAAAATAGAAAACAGTTTGCCACAGGCTGGGGAAAGGAGAAATTAGGGAGGAACCGCTAATAGGTACAGGTATTTTTTAGGAGTAATGAAAATGTTCTAAAATTGATAGTGATCATTACACACTTCTGTGATTATACTAAAGACTACACTGATGATTACATTTTACTTTAAAGGATGAATTTTATGGTATGTGAATTATATCTTAATAAAGCTGTTAGTAAAATGAAACATTTAAAAAAGTTACAACAGTGACTCTTTGTTGGACAGGGCTATTATACCCAGGGATGGTTTCGTGGGGGAGATGGTAACTTTGATTGAAGTCTGTCAGAGAAGGCATTTCTGGGGAGACGAAATTTGATCTGCAACCTGAATGATGAACAGGAGAAAAACATGTGAAGATCTGGGTAAAGAATGTGCAGGAGTAGGGGGGGTAAGAATATGCAGGAGAAAGGAAAAGCAAGGGGAAAGGCCCTGAACAGGACTAGCTTGGCATATTTAAAGAAAAAACAAAGCAGTATATCTAAATCAGAACAAAAAAGGGGGAGAGTAATATAAGGTGATGTCTTAGAGGTAAATGGATGCCAATCATGTGGCTCTCATAGGTATTAGAATTTGACCAATTAGTCCAACAAATATTTATTAAGCACTATGTATCAGGCACCTGCATTAGATGTTTGGGGGATCTCACAAAAGAGAGTTGCCAAAAGCTCTTTGCTTCAAGGAATTCACGTTCTCATGGAGGGAGGTAGGGAAAAAATAGCTTTCATTGGAAATTTGAGAAATTTGAGAAAAACTTGTAAGAGGCTTAGAGATGCAAGAACCTATGGGAAAATTATTCTAGGCAGAAGCAACAACCAGTGTGAAAGCCCCAAAACAGAAGCATACCAGGCAAGGCCTAACAGATTCATAGCAGTGATTCCCAAATAATGGTAATATGCATACAAATTTGTGGGGTATCTTTTCAAAATGCAGATTCTGATTTGGTACGTATAGGGCAAGGGCAGGCTGAGCTTCTGCATTTCTAATAAGCTCCAAGGTAAGGGAGCTGGTGCTGTTGCCCCACTGCCCAGACTCTGAGTAACAGCTAGTCTGTAAGTAGATGGAATGCAATTATTAATGAACTTCACTGAAAATTTACCATGTGAAAATTTTAGAACTGGGGCGCCTGGGTGGCTCAGTCGTTAGGCGTCTGCCTTGGGCTCAGGGCGTGATCCCAGAGACCTGGGATCGAGCCCCACATCGGGCTCCTCCTCTGGGAGCCTGCTTCTTCCTCTCCCACTCCCCCAGCTTGTGTTCCCTCTCTCACTGGCTGTCTCTCTCTCTCTGTCAAATAAAAAAAAAAAAAAAATTTAGGACACAAGCAGGATTCCAAGCTTTATGCCTCCAGAATTCTTCACCCTATGCTGATTCTACTAACTCTTGCTTAAATTAGGACTAAAAAAAATTAAACTAAAATTGGCTTAAGTAGAAACAGAGAATATATGATTTCCTGTAGCTGGGCTGCTTTCTTGCCCTCTTGAGCTCCAAAGACTCAAAGGATGTCATCATTAACTAGTCTCTTTTGACTGCTTTCCCTTGTGTGGTTTCGTTTTCAAGCAGACATTCTCCACATGGTTTCCCCCCAGCAACTTAGACTTAAATCAACACAGCTCCAAGTTCATGGAGACTCATTCCTCTCAATATTTCCAAAGAGCCCCAGGATTAAGTTGCATTTGATCAGCCTGGATCGACTGCATATCCTGGACAGGTCACTATTACCAGATGATCTGATGTTCTGCTTGGTTACCACAGGGTCAGATAAGCTCCTGTGTGATCAGAGTTGTTTCCAAGGGCCCCTAAACCATATATAAAGGTATTGGGGGCAAGGGGATCCCCCCAGGAAAATTCTGTTACTAGAAAGAGGCAATAGATAACAGTAAGGGGAAAAAAACCCAAAATGTTGATTACAACCTAGCATTGTCCGAAACACATCTGGTTCTCAATACCACAGTGTGAGAAGGGGAATAGTGACAAACTTCAGTGAGCTTAGATGAGTACTTTATTACATGAAATGGAAGCCAACTCTCACAAAGAACGACTGAATAAACATGATGTGCTAAAAGAGTAGATGAAATTAAAACAGAACCACAAACAAACAAAATATCTAATGTAAGAACATTAGAGAGAAGAGATTTGCATTATATGTCCACTAACTCAGAAGGAAGAACTAACAGATCAAAGCCAGCGGTTTGAAGTTAGGAAGAGATGGATTTGGATACAACATAAAGAAATCCTTTTTTATGAATTAGAGTTTTCCATGAGGTTCCTTTCAGTGAAAATACACTGATTTTTCTGAAGATACTAGAAATTTTATTTTTTATGTAAAATGCTAAAATAGTGATGATTAAAATTTTTGATCACTGTGAAGTTTTCAGTCTTATGTTTAAATTATCAAATGTAAATTAGGAGAACAAAGAGGTTATTTTATGTGCTAATTTACTGAATTAGTACATCAATGTAAATAAGTTGTAAGTGCTCTTGGATCTGCTAAAATCTACATGCACAGGTTAGCTTTTTCATTGGCTTCCATGAGAAGACCAGTTATATCTGTTTTATAATGCAGAGTTACCAGGCAGAAGTACAATTACATCTCCATAGAATTTCACCGGAAGCTCTCTAGTAGATGTGATCCTTTTCCTGGCCCCAGGCCATTGGATCACTCCTCACAATCCTCTTCAGCCTCTTTTTCCCTTTTTTTCAAGTTTTTATTTAAATTCCAGTTAGTTAACATACAGTGTAATACTACTTTCAAGTGTTGAATTTAGTGATTCATCACTTACATATAACACCCAGTGCTCACCACAAGTGACCTCCTTAATACTCATCACCCATTTAGGCCACTCACCTTCCCTCCAGTAACATTCAGTTTGTTCTCTTTAGTTAAAGAATCTGTTTTCTGGTTTGTCCCTTTTTTTCCCCATGCCCATCTGTTTTGTTTCTTAAATTCCACATATGAGTGAAATCATATGGTATTTGTCTTTCTCGGACTTATTTCATTTAGCACAGTGCTCTCTGGCTCCATCCACATCATTGCAAATGGCAAGACTTCATTCTTCTTGATGGCTGAGCAATACTCCATTGTGTATATTACACTCCACTTCTTTCTCCATTAATCAGTTGATGGACATTTGACTTCTTTTCACAATTTGATAATGCTGCTATAAATATCAGGGTGCATGCATCCCTTCGAATCTGTATTTTTGTGTCCCTTGGGTAAATACCTAGTAGTGCAATTGCTGGATTATAGGTTAGCTCTATTTTAAACTTTTCGAGGAACCTCTATACTGTTTTCCAGAGTGGCTGCACCAGCTTGCATTTCCACCAACAGTGTAAGAGGATTTCCCTTTCTCCACATCCCTGCCAAATTCTGTTGTTCCCGGTGTTGTTCATTTTAGCCATTCTGACAGGTGTGAGGTGGTATCTCATTGTACTTTTGATTTGTATTTCCCTCATGATGAGTGATGTTGAGAATCTTTTCATGTGTCTGTTAGCTGTCTGTATGTCTTCTTAGGGAAAATGTCTGTTCATATCTTCTGCCCATTTTTTAGCTGAATTATTTGCTTTTCAGGTGTTGAGTTTTGTAAGTTCTTTTTCCCCCCCTCCTTCTTGCTCCTTTATTACAGTTAAGTCCCTCTGTAAAACGTGTGTGAGCTAATCTGCAGCTTCTGGCAAGTCCTATAAATCTCATCTCTTTACAATGGAATTCCTACCAACACTAGGAAGATAACATTTTCTCTATATCATCACTGTAGCATGGGAAAAAACGATCATTTTGTTCATTATCTTGGGAGACCCAGAATAAAAGACCCTAAAAACCCTTAACTATCCTTTCAAAGCTTTCTTTGCCATCAACCCTTTAATCAAGTTATATTTACTGCATTAATTTCCTAGCCATACATATACACTTGCAACTTTTTTTAATGCTATCAATGTCATTTATTGAACTTACTAAATTCTAACTCATTGGTAGGGTAATTAAAGAAATCGAATATGCTAGAACAGAAAACCAAGTTGTTAGTTCTCAGTAGTTATTATTTCTGAATACTCAATTATATTTGACATTTGGACCATTTCATCTTCTTGAAAATATCCACTTATCTTCCATGATATTCTATTGCAGTGGTTCTTAAAATGTGATCTCCAGAATAGCCTTATCAGCATTACCTGGAAACCTGTTTGATATTCAGAGTATCTGGCTTCATCCAAAACCTACTAAATCAGAAACTTTGGTGGGGACCCAACAATCTACGGTCTAACAAGACTCCCAGGTAATTCTGATGTAGTGTATAGATTTGGTTTGAAAAATGAACAATGTCCCTGACTCTTCCTCTTTCTTCTCCTTCCATTACTTAATCAAGGGAAATCTTCTTGACTTCTTGAATGAAGCCCAAAACATGTGTCCTATTGATAGAGCTACTTGTATGCTAAATCCATAAAAAAGAGAGAGAGAGAGAGAGAGACAGGGAGGGAGGGAAGAAGGGGGGGAGGAAAGAAAGAAAATACATCTACCAGTCTGTCAACCACTTTAATTATTTTCAGTAAAATCCACTGATACACCAGGGCTTTACTGAGGTTGATCATATATTTTAAATAATTGGTATTATTTCCTAGACTCCTGCCTTCACTCTCCAGATACAGGAATTTGGTGAAATGTTACCTACCCAACATTGTCAAGATAGGAGAATTACTTTGATTCTTAAATTATTTTTGCATATATATTTTTTGGGAGGGCTAGGTTTTACTTTACCAATAAACTACATTTTTTCAGATTTTTCTTTTGTTGTTACAGGAGTTGAACTAAATTCATCACACTTCACCAGAAAGTTCCATTAGCAGTTCTGTGGATTTGGTTCACTTGCCAGAAAAAGGAAAGGAAATGAAGTAATAAAGTGAAACTTTGAAATAAGATTTGGATTTATGAAAGAAACTAGTGTTGAGAAGGTCATAAAAATCTTCTTGGTTCAGTAGAAGACTGAAACACAAATGAGAAAATAAATGACATCAGTCTCCTGGTTAAAAGATAACTCTTAATGGCATTCATGACTGACACTTTTCTGTCTTCTGTTCTCCCACACATTTAAAATTGTCCCTGACTTCTTCTCTAATTTCCTAACGACATTTGTGTTTAAAGAAATTTGAAACAGTTCCGTCATTTATCATGGTTCATTGAGTCTACATCCCAGCACTGTAAAGGACATCAACTTTAAGTTGCAGCACAGCAGCAAACTCTCTAAAATGAGGTGTGGTGAATTTATTCCATTTATAGTGGCTGCTGTTTTTATTTCCTTAAAAAATTATGATATTGTCACAAGCAAAATGTATACAAATGTTAAAACAAAATGTTCTAAAAACAATTAGAATGTTCAGAATGCTCTGTCCATGAAAACACACTATGAAGAAAAGTCCAGAAATATTGCAAGTTTGTTTGTAAAACTCAAACAAACAAAAAATTAAAAAAACAACAACAGAGAGTATCAGATAACTACTCTGACACATTAGGAGACAACGCATTAGGAGAAAATGCAAGAGAAAAGCATATCTCTTTCACCCATCTCTCAGTGGGAGTTAGAGCACTCTTAGCTCTGAGGTAAGCAACATGATTACAGTAGCATGGTGCAGGGGTTCCTTCAAGACCAGAGCTAGTGGGAAGAGGATGTTAGGACTGTTCTGTTTAAAGACTTTATTTATTTATTTGAGAGAGAGAGAGAGAGAATGAGCAGTGGGAAGGGGCAGAGGGAGAGAGAGACAGAGAGAAGCAGACTCCCTGTTGGGCAGGAAGCCTGATGTATGGCTCAATCCCAGGACCGGGAGATCATGACCTGAGCCAAAGGCAGATGCTTAACTGACTAAGCCACCCAGATGCCCTGATTGTTCTGTTTAATAAGAAAAATAACTTAAAGGATCAACGAGTTAACAATGGTTACACACTTGTATTAGAGTTCTCCAGAAAAGACACTAATAGGATATATATCTAAAACGAGATTATAATGAACTGGCACATATGACTATGGAGGTTGTGAAATCCCATGATCTTGCCTTCTACAATCTGGACACTAAGGAAAGCTGGTGGTATGGTTCAAAGACCTGAGAACCAGAAGCCAATGGTATAAATTCCAGTCTCAGTCTAAAGGCCTGAGAAGCAGGAGCAGAGAGGGCAGAGTAAGACTGCTGTTCCAGCTCATACAGTCAGAGAAAAAGAGAGGGACACAGAGAAAGGCGGGATGGAGGGAAGCGGGAGGGAGACAGAAAGAGAGCACATTCTCTATCCCGCCGCCATTTTTTTTCTATTCAGGCCCTCTATGAATTGGAATGGGAAGGTCAATCTACACTGGGGAGGGCAACCCACTTTACTGTCAATTGAAATTCTAATCTCTTCTGGAAATATCCTCACAGACACATCCAGACATAATGTTTAGCCAGATACCTGGGCATCCTGTGGCCCCCTCAAGTTGACATATAAAGTTAACCATCACAAGTCTACACCTTGTGAATCCGGCACATTTCCTTAAACTATACTAATCTCTAAATAACACCAACAACGAGGTCATAGTTCCACCTAACATAATACAACTGTTCTACATACATTCTTCACATATTCCTCACATACAACTGAAATGCACTAAACCTTCCCTAGAAGGGAAGGAAAAGTCTGTGAGTGCTGTTTATTCTTCTTGATATCCCATAACTTAAATACTATGATGCAGTATTAATAATACTTAAATATTATGACATAAAGTTCAATACATTTAATATTATATGATAAGGGAATAAGAACAAGAAAAAAAGATATTTTATATCTATCTATTCAAATATGCTAAGAACAAAATAAGGAGAATTACTCACAATAATTACAGCCCTCATTTCTATAACTGGTCATGTGTTTGTAGCTAGTATTTGTAACAACGTTCTTCCAGTACCCATTCCATATTCCTTTTGCCTTCAGAAAGCACCTCAGCTGTTCATGGTTTTTCCCTGGTGAGATGACCCAAACCTTCATTCATGACAAGTCTGGGTCATTTGTAGTCCCACCTGGACTGGGTTGTTGTAGTTTCCACTGACCTTGTTCACAGGGCATGGTAATACTGAGATAGCCTAAGGGATCTCCTGTACTCCAGTCATAGTATTCCTCACATCTATTGTGCAGAAGTCCAACTTCCCCTTGGTACTCAAGATGAATCATCCCAGTCAGCACAGCAACTCTCTTCTTTTTGGTTCAGAAGATGAGGAGTCCAAAGTGGCTGGGCACAGTCCTAACTTCCAGTTCAGCACAGTCATTGTTTTGTCTCCTGGTGGAAGCATTCTTCCCTTCGGAATCTTTAGGGCAGGAAAGTATATGGTCACAGGAATAGAAAGCAAAAATTTGGCTAGTGAACCTGTGATTCCTGGCTATGGAAGAAACAGCAGCATATAGTGGCTGCTAATTCAGAGTACACATATCCTTCTGGAGAACACTGCCCCAGCTTTGCAAAGTATTGCCATCTGTCCAGTGTCGTAACAAGTCATAAAAGACTTTCCCACTGTTCTATCAAGCCAGCTGCATCAGGATGGTGAGGAACGTGGTAAGACCAGTGAATTCCAAGAGAAAAGCCAACTGCCACACCTCTTTTGCTGTGTAGAAGCAATATTGTGTGGAATACAATGACAATGGATAACACATTCTATAAGTCCATGGATGTCGGTTTTGCCAGAAGCATTGCATTCAGGGAATATAAGTCCCTATCCACAGTAAGTCTCTATTTCAGTAAGAAAAAAACCCTGCCATTTTCATAGTAGAAGCAGTCCAACATAATGAACCTGTCATAAGGTAGCTGGCTAATTACCCTAGGAAATGGTGCCTTATTGGAGACTCAGTTTTGGTCTTTGCTGCTGGCACAGTGGGCATTCAGCAGTGGTCACAGCCACGTTGGCCTTGGTGAGTGGAAGTTCATATTGCTGAGCCCATTTATAACCTCCACCCCTGCTACCATGACTTTATTCATGGGCTGACTAGTTCCACAGAATATGTCATCCTATCCACTTAAATACACTTCTTCCTCTCCTGAGGTCACACTTTGGTAAGCATTCACATATAAAAACAAATTCTTCATTTTTTTGTCCTTTCATAGAGGTATATCCAGATACTTCTTTCCCAAGTTTCCTTGTAACTAATATACCAATCATGTTCCTTCCAAGTCCCTGACCATCCAGACAAACCATTAGCCATAGTCCATAAATTGGTACATAATCCCATGTATGGCTATTTCTCCTTCCAAAAAAGGAACGACCAGGTGCACTGCTTTAAGTTCTACCTATTGGGCAGATTTACTTTCACCACTAGTCTTCTAGGGATATTCCAGAAAAGAGCTGGGTGCTACTGCAGCTGNTAAGTTCTACCTATTGGGCAGATTTACTTTCACCACTAGTCTTCTAGGGATATTCCAGAAAAGAGCTGGGTGGCACTGCAGCTGTCCACTTTTTTTTTTTTTTAAGATTTTATTTATTTATTTGACAGAGATAGAGACAGCCAGTGAGAGAGGGAACACACGCAGGGGGAGTGGGAGAGGAAGAAGCAGGCTCATAGCAGAGGAGCCTGATGTGGGGCTTGATCCCATAACGCCCGGGATCACGCCCTGAGCCAAAGGCAGGCGCTTAACCGCTGTGCCACCCAGGCGCCCCTGCAGCTGTCCACTTTTGATCGGTGCCTGCATATTGTACAGAATCATGGGTAAAACAGTCCTGGGTCTAGCCTTCCTCACAAGGAACTCCCCATGAAGACTGAGATGCATCCTGGGAGAGAGAAGGCAGTGTAGCAGGAGTGGGAAAATGGGCATTTGAGCCACTTCTTCGTGTCATCCTATTTATGCCTGGAGGGCCTGTTTGGTTCCCATCACTTACACTCCACTTCAACCGATGATGGAGTTTGGCTGTGCATACCCAACTATAGCTTAGTGGGTCAAGTAACACTTAGTTCATAATGGGCAACTCAGGTCACATAATAACTTAGTGGTCAATGGTTAAATGTCTAGTCTCAATGAAGGCCCTGTAGCAGTCTAAAGCTACTTCTCAAAAGGAGAATGGTTACCTGACTGTGATTTCAGGGCTTTGCTCCCAAGTCCTGTGGACCTGTGGTATGATTCACTTAAAGGGACTTACCAAAGGCTCCAAGTAGCATCCTTACCTACCACTGACTCATTAGGCACCACTGGCTCTGCTATATCATATGGCACAAGTGGCAGACCAATTTGTCCAGAAGCCTGGACTTGTTTCAGAGCCTTGTCTTATTCTGGGCTCTAGTCAAAACTAGCAGCTTTTTGAGTCATTCAGTAAATGGGCTGGAGTAATGCATCCAAATGAAGAATATGTTGTATATAAAATCCAGATGCCCATGAAGATTTGCACCTCTTTTTTAGTTGTAGGACGGGCCAGATGCAACAACTTACCCTTTTCCTTAGAAAGGATATTTCAGCATGCTCTATACCACTGGACCCTCCAAAATTTCACTGGGGTAGAAGTCCCCTTAATTTTTCTTATATTTATCTCCTACCATCTAGCTCTCAAATGTCTTACCAATAAGTCTAGAGTAGTTACTACTTCTTGCTCACTAGGTCCAGTCAGTATAATATCATCAATGGAATGGACCAATGTGATATTTTATGTAAAGGAAAAATGATAAAGATCCGTGAAAACTAAGTTATGATGTACGGAAGGAGAGCTGTTGCATCCCTGAGATAGGACAGTAAAGGTAAGTTCTGTTGGCCTTGCCATCAGAAAACAAACTGTTTCTGGTGGACCTTATTGATAGGGATGGAGAAAAAGGCATTTGCCAGCTTAACAGCTACATACCACGTCATCAGGGGGTGTGTTAATTTGCTCAAACAATTAAACCACATCTGTCATAGCTGCTGCAATTGGAGTCACCACCTGGTTCAGTCTATGACAATCCACTCTAACTCTCCAAGGTCCATCTGTCTTCTGTACAGACCAGACACTACCCCTGCAAACTTCAAAGTCCTTTCTGGTGTCACTAATCTCTGCAATTCCTCTAGGAAAACAGTATTACTTTTATTTACTATTTTTCTAGTTGGAGACTGTACTAGGGACTTCCACTTAGCATTTTCCATCATAACAGTCCTAACCGCACAAGTCGGGGAACCAATGTGAGAAGTTGGCCAGCTGCTGAGTACATCTATTCTAAGTATACATTTTGAAACTATGTAAATAACCACAAACAGGATTGTGGAACCACTGGGCCCACTGCGAAACAGACCTGAGCTAAAACTACATTGATCACCTGACCTCCATAGCACCTACTTTAACTGGCAGATCACAGTGATGTTTTAGGTCTCCTAGAATTAGTGTCAGTTCAGAGCCAGCATCCAGTAGTCACTGAAAGGCCTGATTATTTTCTTTTCCCTATGTACTGTTACCCCAGCAAAAGGTCACAGGCCCATTTCGGGAAAGTTAAGAGAATGATTAACAATATAAATTATTTGTAGTGTACTGTGTCCTTTCTCAAGGAGACCTGGCCTCCCCTTCATGCAAGAGCTTCTGGGTCTGTATATTGACTCAAATCTGGTAACTGAGCGACTCTTTGTTTTTATGATTCAAGTTAGACTTTTGTTCATTTGACCCAGACCCAAAACTTCTCTGCTTATGCAAATCAAATAAGAATTTATTGGCCTATCTACTTCACTTCTAGAAACACCACGATCAACCAGCTAGCTGGAATTCCCTAATGATCCTCCTGTGAGCACTGCCAAGGCCAGTGGGCAGGGGTGGTCCACTTTGAAGTAGACACTATAATTGCTTCCTGGAGAATTTTTTTTTTCAGTTTAGTCATTTTCACAGCTGATAAAGGACAGTAAGTGGATGTGTCAGTGCCAGCAAGGACGAAGCAGCTAGAAATTCATTTAAAAGGACAGCAAACAGTTCCTAGAAATTTGCTACTAACTCAGGTATATGAAGTTCAAACTGCTCCTCTTTCTCTTTTCCAGTCTCTTGCTCTCATTGCCTCAACGCTATACATTACTTTTAAAGCTTTTGACTTCATTGCAGAGACTACACCAAAAACCAAAACTTGGTGTTATAATGAATAGGTCTGGAATCAAAAGGAGAGAAAAAGATAAATTGTATGTAACCCAAAAACTGTATTTTGTCATGGCTTCATAAAAATAGAGTGTAATATTTGCAACATTTCACAAATTATTAAAATGATGTTTTAACTTAAATGAATGGCATGAGAAGTAAATATTTTAATGTAGTAGATAATTTTACTACTTTATTATATTTGAATTAAACTATTTCCTTAAATGGTATATTTCTTAAATATGGATGACATGCTATTAAGGAGCTTTGGCTTAATGCATTCCTTCTTTATTTCCAGTTACACACATTTATTTTAATTACAGTTTATACTGTGACATTTTATTTTTATTTTGCTTATTTGGACACTCAAAAACTCAAGTTCTTCTTTAAAATAATACCAATATTTTATCTAGTTTCATCTCAACTGTGCTTTACCTGGATGGTTTAGGACACCTGGATATTTATCAAAGATGTTTATTAGGAACAAAGTAAGTGTGTGAAATTTGTAAATATGTGCTGTTTGTGAGTAGTGTTTGCTCCAAACAAATTCTGAAAATTTTTCTAGAAAAATTTTGGGGAAAAAAACATGACTTTTAAATTTGTGATTTCTTTGGTTCTCAAGATTATCATCCTTTACTGAATGCATTTCTTACTAAAATATGTATTTTAAAAGACTTTTTCTGACAGTGTTACACATTTTTTTTTTCAATGAATAGACAGGAGTGTTGCTATTATGTTACCTGAGGTGGTTTATAGTATATATCTATCATTACCAACCTTATTTTTTATGACACACATGTAAAATAACATATTTCTGGCTGTTACAAGTTTATAATGTAGTTCACTATATTGTCTTACATGATGTTGTGTATCATTCAAAATATTTTAGTTTGAGAACAGATGCAAATGTAAAATGTACATTTTTAATAACAAAAAATTGCCAATTACTCCAGAGTCTTATATTTAGAATTTTGCCTATCTCGAGCTTTTATTACTAATAGATAAATGTATTAATGGATAGGCAGTCTGGAGTTTTTATTGGGATTTTACTTGCATTTTACTTTGATTTTTTGATATCTGTAATAACTCATAGCATTATTTAAAAAAATAATATAATACTAATCTTCAAAATGCAGGAAAATGATTTATAACCTCAAACTATATAGAGAGAGTATCCATCTCATATCAAAGGCACAGCACAGAGTCACACCAAAAATCTCTACAAAGTGACTAAATTTAAAAGAAATAAATTCTAGTTTTTATTTTTAAAACATGACAAAATAAATATTTATATCATCTATTTGGATTAATCGTACTATTATTTCTGTCACTTTGCAGGAGCAAAATATTTTTTATGACCACAGTCATAAAATGAAATAGCACGATTATGTGCAGTTATGCTTCCTTAGAAATATCTTTTATTAAAATATTTGGCAAGTGAATAGGCTGGAGTCAAAAGATCCTAATAGACCTGCAGTATGATCAATGAGTAGGGAGTCAAATACAAAGAGCAATTATTATTTATCACTGACACATAACTTTAGATATGTGAATGCCTTTGAAATATTTTATTAATAAACTCCTTATAAAGAAGTCCCAGGTAGGCTGTATAAATATTTCTGTTGAAAAATGAAACAAATATATGCTCTGGTATTGGCTTCAGGGAGACTCATTTGACCGGCCAGAGAAAAAATAGGAAAGTGGGGTAAACTGTGCAAAATTCCAACTATAATTCTGTACTGGTTTCAATTACTCCATTTTTTTTCTCTAAGACAGATTCAGTTTATCTGTAATACAGTGATTTGACAATATTACATAAAGCTGAGACTCAGTAGTTCAGGCCCTTTAAAACAATTCTTAACACATAATTCTCAGTTAGTTCAGTGATAATGTTAATAAGCTGACTTTAACCTAAGGCAGTCATTCTCAAAATCTGCCGCATGTTAACAATCATCCGAAGAACTTTAAAAACTTGTCAATGCCCAAGCTCTGCCCTGGTGCATCCCTAGACATGAGACCTAAATACAAGTGTTTTCAGAAAGATCTCCCAGATGATTCCAATTGCAATCACATTTGATCACTGTTAACAAAGAAACTAGACAAAACAAATATTCACTTGAATCAAGAATTAAATCACGTGGAGACAGAATCAATCAATTGATCCTCACATGTAAACAAACAGGAAACGCTTTTCCAAATATAAGGCTAACCCTACACATCACCTAAAGATAACTGAATCATAGAATGCTAATGTTATAGCTGATGTCAGATGTAATCTTGTTTATTTTCTTACTGATTATAGCTGGCATTGCCTGTGAATCCTCCTTATTTTTCTGTAATAAAGAGAACTGTTTTTTTTTTTCCATGAAAAGACTTAACACGATCAAATGATAGAGTTTCTTATTTCCTTTCTTCTTTATGTCACATTTTCTTTTCCTTGATACCACTTTCATTTCCTTTTTAGACCACACAATTTATTCTGTCCAGGACTTCATCCTTTAGACTACTACTTATCTAAATGCAAACTGTGGACCAACCGCATCAGAATAAATAGACTGGTGATGGGTAGTAAGGAGGGCACATATTGCATGGTGCACTGGGTGTTATACACAACTAATGAAGCATCAAACTTTACATCGGAATCTGGGGATGTACTGTATGGTGATTAACATAATATAATAAAATAAAATTAAAAAAAAAAAAGAATAAATAGGATTTAAAAAGCAGATTCAGGAGTCCTACCAAGAACAACTTGAAAGAACTTCTAGAGTAAGACCTCATTTACAATTTACATAAGAGGTGATTTTTATGCATATGAGAACCACTACTTGCAACATTTCTCATGCTAGAAATCTCACTTTGTGCAGAAGAGCAAAATCATTAATAAAAAAGTTCAGTACATAAAATCACAGGCCACTATAACTTTCTTCAGTTTTCATCCTTCAGTAGTTCAAGGTAATCCATACTTTTTTCCTAGGCTGCCAATCATGGCTCTCTGTCAGCTGATTATTGCTCCCAGTTGTGCTGGGTTTAGTAATAACTGGCCTTTTATGTCCACCTGTCTGCTCCCCATTTGTATCCTCTGATAAGTTCAGGCATCAACATTTAGTATTTGCTACCAGCAAATCTACACCCTTGTAGCACAATAAAATCAACTGGTAAGGTTTTAAAAATTACTGATGCCTTAGCATGACTTCCTAGATCACAATTAAATTCCTCTGGGATGGAACTCAGGCTCTTTATTTGCTTATTTTTAAACCTCTGCTGATTGTAATAGGCAGCCAAGTTTAAAACCACCGTGCTACTTGTTAGCACAATAGTTTGGTATCCAATTTAATCAGGAACCTCGGTTTTTGGTTCATTATGATTTCAAGCATCAGGTCTAAGGTATAATTACCTAGGAATTAAGGCATGATAGATACATAGCCTAACCACACAAATAGCAGAATACTGGAAAGAATAATAACATCTCTCAGTTTGAAAAGTCCTGTTTGCAAGCTGCTATTACATACATCTTCAGAATTTATTGCCTAGGGGTTGCAGATGGTAGAACGCTACTTAGAAGAGACACCCTGTTGGGAAAACCACACTGCAGTGCAATTAATATCCAGAGGAGTTTCCTCTTCCACACTCTTATCAGTCAAAAAACCTCTATTGATTTAGAAGGTTAACTAACCTTATTAACTTAATGATATATAAAATACATTTACTTTTTAAACAGATTTTATTTAAACAACAGATAAATATGCTGAAAAATTTTTTTTAAAGATTTTATTTATTTATCTGACAGAGAGACAGACAGCAAGAGAGGGAACACAAGCACGGAGAGTGGGAGAGGAAGAAGCAGGCTCCCAGGAAGAAGCAGGCTCCCTGGTATCGAGGAACCTGATGTGGGGCTCGATACCAGGACTCCAGGATCACGCCCTGAGCCGAAGGCAGACGCTTAACGACTGAGCCACCCAGGTGCCCTGAAAAATATTTTTGCACATATCTGTTTCAGGGGCAAGTCGGTGGACACTCAGACTTTATCATGTTTTCATACAAAACATCATTTCAGTATCCTGTAGTATTTTTGTACCATATCAGATAAGAAAACTCATTCTTCAAAGCAGATGTTTCATTATTTTTGTAGATATTGTCTGACAAAGAAGCAGTGACCAAGCAGTATGAAATTTTGCTGTTGCCTATATATGTCTTTATATTGTTTTAGCTTCTGTGTATTTAGAAATTCAAGATTTGCTTCTTAATTACATGCATAAAAGAAATGCATGCATTTTAAACAGTCCTTTAGATTAGTTTTAAAAGACCTATGAAGCTATCACCCACAACAAGGTGTAGTACATTTCCATTCTTTTCCAACAGAAAGATCCTTTGTGCCTCCTTCCTCCCCATATTATCTGATTTCAAGCACCATGGATTAATTTTGACTTTGGATCCATGCAGTATGTACTTATTTTTTATGGTTTTTTCTCTTACCATAAAATTTTTGAGATTAATCTAAAATGTGTCAGTTGATTGAGAATCATCTATGACATTCTGTGTATCTGTATATGTGAGCTTGTATGCATTTGCTTTTATTGTTTCGGTTTTGTTGCTTAATGGTATTTTATTAGATAAATCTGTAATATGATTTGTTCTTTCTGGTTTTGGGCATTTTGATGGTTTCTGTTTACACATTATAAAGAAGGCTTACCATTCTTATATAAGTTTATTTGAGCATATATTCTCATTTCTTTTCTCTAAGTACCTACGAATTAAATTATGTGTTCAATTTATAAGAAACTTAAAAAATTTTATATTCCAAACAGCAACGGAAAGAGGAAAGGATCCTTATCAACATTTTGTTATGTCAAAACTTTTTGGTCCGTGCATTCTGGTGCATTAGAGTGGCATTTCATCATGGATTTAATTTAGATGTGCATATTCACTATCTTGAACATCTTTTCACGTGCTTATAAGTATTTGTATGTATGAACTTGTGACGTGTGTACTCATACCTTTATCCATTTTATATTCAGTTATTAATCATTTTATAATTCATTTGTATATGATACATATTTTGGATAAATATTTTGTCAGAAATACATGTTGTTATATATGTCCACCAGTATTCTGTTTTTTGTATTCATTTTATTAATGGTTTCTTCGGCTGAATAGATACATAAATATTTGTTGTCGACTAATTTTTTATTTCATTTTGTTTTATAGTCTGCGTTTTTTGTTTGTTGTCCAATAAAATATACTCCTATGTTCTCCTCTAAAAGCTTTATGATAGTAGGTATTTTGATGTTTTGAATGGTTATAGAAGAGTTTCATTTATTTCTAATATGGATATCCAATATTTCAATATTTGTTAAAAATATTTTTCTTTTCCTATTGGATTTAACATCTTTGTCAAAATCATTTTTTTGAATATGTGAGAGTCTGTTTTTGGACATTCTACTTAATTATGCTCATGTAATTCTACATGCCAATATAATGCTCTCTTATTTCTATAGTTTCACAGTAATTCTTGAAATTAAGTAATTAAGTCCTTAAACTTTTTTTAAATTTAAAGAAAGCTGATCAGTTTAAAGAAAAGCTGAATTAGCTCCTCTATATCCTCATTACTTCCACTTAAGTTATAGAATTATGTCTGTTTCTTCAAAACAAGTGACCAGAATCTACATATCAATTTTGGGGGAAAAAAGTCACCGTAACAATATCAGTTCTTCCAATTCCTAAACTTGATATTTCTCCCCATTAATTTAGATCTGTATTAATTTCTCTCAGTAACGATTTGTAGCTTCCTAATTAAAGTCATTTCACATTTAAAAATTTTATTCCTAGACATCTGATTTTTATGCTACCATATTTTACATTTGAAAAATGTCATTACAATTATATAGAAACAAAACAGATTGCTCTATACTGTCTTTTGACCTTATTAAACTCCCTTGTACATTTTATTTTATTATTTTTTTTTTGCTTTTTTTTGTCATATTCTTTTTTTTTAATTTTATTTTATTATATTATGTTAATCACCATACAGTACATCCCCAGATTCCGATGTAAAGTTTTGCTTCATTAGTTGCGTATAACACCCAGTGCACCATGCAATACGTGCCCTCCTTACTACCCATCACCAGTCTATCCCATTCCCCCACCCCCTCCCCTCTGAAGTCTTCAGTTTGTTTCTCATAGTCCATAGTCTCTCATGTTTCATTCCCCCTTCTGATTACCCCCCTTTTCTTTATCCCTTTCTTCCCCTACCGATCATCCTAGTTCTTATGTTCCATAGATGAGAGAAATCATATGATAATTGTCTTTCTCTGCTTGACTTATTTCACTTAGCATTATCTCCTCCAGTGCCGTCCATGTTGCAGCAAATGTTGAGAATTCGTTCTTTCTGATAGCTGAGTAATATTCCATTGTATATATGGACCACA
>NC_048218.1:187322159-187327015 GCF_002007445.2 Ailuropoda melanoleuca | reverse complement strand
GGGCCTTTTCTGGTTCCATACAAATTTAAGGACTATTTGTTCCAGTTCTTTGAAAAATGTCCTCGGTATTTTGATCGGGATAGCATTGAAAGTGTAGATTGCTCTGGGTAGTATGGACATTTTAACTATGTTAATTCTTCCAATCCATGAGCATGGAATATTTTTCCATCTTTTTATGTCTTCCTCAATATCTTTCAAAAGTGATCTATAGTTTCTAGCATATAGGTCCTTTACGTCTCTGGTTAAGTTAATTCCAAGGTAACGCATGGTTTTTGGTGTTATTGTAAATGGGATGGATTCCCTAATTTCTCTTTCTTCAGTCTCGTTATTCGTGTATAGAAATGCAACTGATTTCTGGGCATTGATTTTGTATCCTGCCACCTTACTGAATTGTTCTATAACTTCTAATAGTTTGGGAGTGGATTCCTTTGGGTTTTCCATATAGAGTATCATGTCATCTGCAAAGAGAGACAGTTTGACTTCTTCTTTGCCGATTTGGATACCTTTGATCCCTTTTTGTCTTCTGATTGCTGTTGCAAGGACTTCTAGTACTATGTTGAATAATAGTGGCGAGAGTGGGCATCCTTGTCGTGTTCCTGATCTTAAGGGAAAGGCTTCCAGCTTTTCCCCATTGAGAATAATGCTTGCAGTAGGCTTTTCATAGATGGCTTCCCTTGTACATTTTAGTTTGTATAAAGAAAACTTTTATTTTAAACATTGACAACAATATCTTCTGTAAATGAAAACAGTTGCCTCTTGTTTTCTACTATTTACAGTTTTGTTTATCTTGCCTTATTGTACAGGTTAAAATATGTACGAAATGTTTAATAGAAGTGGCATGAGCAGATATCTTCACCATCTCCCTGAACTTCCTGAGGAAAGTGTTCAATGTTCCAATTTTATGGGTGTTGTTAACTTCAGGTTTTTAATAAATACCAATTATCAGACTGAGGGGGTTCTCCTGTATTCCAGGCTTGCTGACAGTTTTGTTATTGTATTAATTTTACATAACAGTACATAACAGGTGTGAATTTTTCAAGTTTTGGGGGACAGTTATTGAGATAATTACATAATTTCTCAATTATTCTGCTAATTAGATGAACTGCATTTATTAATTTTCTATAACCCAAACTTAAATTTCTGGGATAACACTGCTTACCTATTTTTTCATTATTGCTGATTTTGATTTGCTAATATTTTAAAAAATGTTGTATCTATATTCAAGAGGGATAGTGTTTTCTAACTTTTGCCTTGTATTACTCTTCATGTTTTGATATATGAATTATGCTGGGCTAACTCAGTCTGTTCAGGCTCCTATAACAAAACACCACAGACTAGGTTATTTATAAACAACAAAAATGTATTTCTCACAATTCTGGAGATTGTAAATCCAAGATCAGGTGACAACATGGTCAAATGAGGGCACTTTCACAGGCTGTCAGTGTGGACTCTCACTGTGTCCTCACATGGTGGAAGGGCCTAGGGAGCTCTGTGGGGACTCTTTACTAGGAGCACTAATTCCATTTGTGAGGGCTCCATCCTCATGACCTGAGTACCTCCTAAAGGCCCCACCTCCTAATATTCCCTGGGGGTTAGGATTTTAACATAAGAATTTTGTGGGAACATAAACACCCTCATAAAATGATTTTCCCATTTTTACATTTAGACTGAAGTATTTGATTTTATCTCCTGTATTGACATCTCAGCTGTATCTCTTTCTGCTGTTTTTAGTGATTTCCATAGATATTGCTATATGCATTTTTTAAAAGACTGTTTTAATTCCAGTGTAATTAACATACAGGGTTATATTAGTTTTAGGTGTATAATATAGTGACTCAACAATTCTATACATTACTCAGTGCTCATTTTAAGTGTACTCTTTAATTCCAATCACCTATTTAAACCATCCCCTCTCCCGTACCACCACTCTGGTAACCACCACTTTGTTCTCTATAGTTAAAGACTCTGTTTCACTTTTTTCCCCCTTTGCTCATTTGTTTTGTTTCTTCAATTCCACATATGAGTGAAATACGGTATTTTTCTCTCTCTGACTTATTTCACTTACCATTATACTCCCTAGCTCCATGAATGTCATTGGAAATGCAAGATTCCATTGTTTTTAGGGCTAAATAATATTCTATTGCACACACACACACACACACACACTTCTTCCGTATCTATTCATCTATCAACGAACACTTGTGTTGCTTCCATAATTTGGCTATTGTAAATAATACTGCAATAAATAGAGGGGTGCATATATCCCTTCCAATTAGTGTTTTTGTATTCTTTGGTTAAATACCTAGTAGTACCATTACTGGATCATAGGGTCTTCTATTTTAACTGTTTGAGGGACTTCCATACTATCTTCCACAGTGGCTGCACCAGTTTGCTATCCCACTAACAGTGCAAAAGAGTTCCTTTTTCTCCACATCCTCACCTATACTTGCTATTTCTTGTGTTTTTAATTTTAGCCATTTTGACAGGTGTGAGGTGATATCTCATTGTGGTTTTGATTTGCATTTCCATGATGATTAAAGGTCATGTTCAGCATCTTTTCATGTCTTTGTGGGCCATCTGTATGTCTTTTCTGGAGAAGATTTCTGTTGATGTCTTCTGCCCATTTTTATTTGGATTATTTGTGTTTTTGTGTGTGTTGTGCTGTATAACTTCTGTATATATTTTGGATACTAACTCTATGTTAGTATGTGCATTTTTTTTATAATATTGACGCTTCAAACAATGTGCTACTTCACCCACAGTGTAAAAAAACTTAAGCTTTTATGCTCATATTATTTTATGAGTTTTTTATGTACGCCATACATGCTACATTAAAATGTTAACGTGATTACTTTAATCACTTACCAATTCCAATTTTTGAAAGAAACTAAGAAAAATGACTGTTTGCATAGTACCAGTTATCTTCCATTCATTCTTACTTATGCTCTTCATTCATTCTTAGTTATCTAGAATTTCATAATTTTACTTCAGCAAGAATTACTTCTTTCTACATTTCTTTCTTTTTTTTAAAAGATTTTATTTATTTATTTGACAGAGAGAGAGACAGCCAGCAAGAGAGGGAACACAAGCAGGGGGAGTGGGAGAGGAAGAAGCAGGCTCACAGTGGAGGAGGCTGATGTGGGGCTCGATCCCAGAATGCCGGGATCACGCCCTGAGCTGAAGGCAGACGCTTAATGACTGCGCCACCCAGGCGCCCCTCTTTCCCCATTTCTTACAGTAAAGATCTATTAAGGACAAAATCACTTAGCTTTTGTCTGTCTGAGGATGATTTTGTGAAGGTTAACTAGAGTTAGAATTCTACCTTGAGAGTTGTATTTTCTCTTTTAGTATTTAAAACATATTCAAATATTATTATTTCTGGTGTGAAATTAATCTTTATTAATGTTATTTCTCTCCTATATATGAGGTTTCTTCCTCCAATTTCTCCTTTTAAGAATATGATTTTATCTTTAACTTTATGCAGTTTAGCTGTGACGTGTGTGTTTGCATGTATGAGTGAGCCTATGTATTTTGTATTTATCTGTTTACTCCTTGGGGCATTCACTGAACTTGTTTGAGCTCTGGGTTGATTTTTTAAATCAGTTTTGCCAAGTTTCTTTTGGTCATTATCTCTAAATATTTCTTCTTTCCCATTGTTTTATTTTGTCCTTTTGAGACTCCAACTACATATATAGTAGACCGCTTGATATTTTCTCTCATATCCCAGATATTTCTCTATTTCTTCTTTCCCTTTTATATTTTTATTTCTGTTTGTATATTTTCTCTTCAATGATCCTTTCCTTTGTTGTATCAAGTCTTAAGTTCATTCAATGAATTCTCTATTCCAGCTGTATGGTGTGTGTGTATAATTTATAGCATTTCTACTTGTTCTTTATGTAGTTCTCATATCTCTACTAAAATTCCCATATCTATATTCTTTCTACCTCTCCCACAAAATTCTTATTCATTTCTATTACAGTCATTCTAAATTTGGTGTGATAATCCCAACATCTACGGCATCTTAGTATCTGTTTATAATGATCATTGTTGCTCTCAACCATGGTCCACATTTTCCTGATTTTTTTATGTTCATTATTATTTTTTATTACATGCTGCTTTGATTGCATTACAAGTAAATAAACAATATTTACCCCCATAAAGGGTCATGTTCTTCCTTATATAGAATTTATTGGCAGTTTACTTAATTTTAGGCTTACTTAACTATATCTACAATCAGTTCACAATGGCTTTAAATATTTTGAAGATGGACTCACAACTTTTTCTTTAGCTGAGTCTGGGATCTAAGCT
Organism: Ailuropoda melanoleuca; assembly: GCF_002007445.2. Taxonomy (NCBI): domain Eukaryota; kingdom Metazoa; phylum Chordata; class Mammalia; order Carnivora; family Ursidae; genus Ailuropoda; species Ailuropoda melanoleuca. Next base: position 187,322,707 of record NC_048218.1, on the reverse strand, counting down.
CTGGTGAGATTCTGAAGATCTGCTTATGAGTCCAAGTTGAGCTGTAAGCTTTCAGAAGTGGGAAATCTCTCCCTGATTTCTAGCCCTGCTTCATGTATTCGTAATGGTTGTAAAGTCATCTTTGCTCTTCATATCACTCCCTGATTTCTGGGCCTCTAGACAAACTGTTTAGCCTTACTTCCCTGTTTCAAGTTTTCTGACTGTGGCCCTTCCGCTGTCTTCCTTAGGTGAGAGTACAAATTACCTGGGAGAAGAATTCTCTCAGTTTCACTCCAACCTTAGCCTAAAAGCCTTTTTACAGCGTTTATCTCAGCTCTTCTTTGTACTCTGACTTTAGATGAACAGTCACAAGCAAAATTTGTGTGCATGCGTATAATCCTGCTCTCTGGTAGATATCTGTTTTTAATTTAATTTGCTTACTTATATGTGGGTTGCATAATAAAGGTAATCCAAATGAAATGAAGTCCTGTAGCTCAGAGTAGCAAAATATATATTTTTTAAAGATTTTATTTATTTATTCGACAGAGATAGAGACAGCCAGCGAGAGA
>NC_048218.1:187319914-187320577 GCF_002007445.2 Ailuropoda melanoleuca | reverse complement strand
TCCAAATATTTCAGTAGAGTATAGCTCACAATTTTCATCATACTATTTACATGATAATTCAGTACTATTTTCATGATGAAAATAGTTTTATCAGATAAAATGAACAGATCTGAGGCGAGCCCCAGAGGTAGCTATGTATGTTTAAAAGCAAATAACTTATACTTAAAGAAATCAGTAATGTTATGTAATTCTCTCAGCAAGAAGACAAGATATCTCTTAGATTATATCTATACAGAGACTGTTTCACCTATTTTATTCGAGTTGAATGGCAGTCTTAGTTGCATAGCTAATTAGCTCACATTAAACAATTGGTTAGAATAGGAGTTGTCTAAATTGACTAATTAATTGAATACTGAAATAAGAACAATTTATCCTCATGTGGCTTATATGTATGTAATGTATTTAATTCTGGCCAACTCTTTCGCTTACTTTAAAATAAATTTCAAGCTTATGTTCTAATGAAACAACAACATATTTCAGGCTGCATTAATAAATACTACAGACCAGGTGGCTTAAACAACAAAAATTTATTTCTCACAATTCCAGAGTCTGAGAAGTTCAAAATCAAGATGCCAGCATGGTTGGGTTCTCGTGAAACCTAGTCTGCAAATAAGCTATCTTATTGCTATACCCATACATGGCAGAGAGAGACATCTCTATCAT